>NW_009598535.1:108408-130908 GCF_000690535.1 Cariama cristata | reverse complement strand
GGTTTATGCAGTGGCAATATGACCATGTGCCCACAGCTGATCTGAATCAAACCTGTACTCCCAAATGACGAATATCTCATTGAGACACCACAGCTGCACAGTGGTATTTTCTGCATTATCTTCACATATAAGGCACTGGTGTTAAAATCAAACACCCTAACCGTACCTAAACTAGGGAACACAGGAGTAATTCTGAGTTCTCAGGTTCCCTGAGAGTTGTCCCCCTCCCTGTCACAGAAGGACACAGGCACAGAACCTGCCACTCTTCCTCCTCTCCCCACTTACCTATGCCCTGGTGTCTGTGGCACAGACAATCTAAGTGAAACTCAACTGTGAAGCAGTGTGTTCCGTAGAGGCCCCCAAACAGGATCACTGAGGGATGAGTTTGACATCATGGACATGATCTCCCACATCAAGACACATCACCATGACCTATATCCACAGATCCATGTGGACACAGACAGTGAAGAACAGCATTAGAAGTGAAGGAGAATGAACTTGGCAAAAGACAAAGTCCCATTTCTACGTAGCATTCTGGTGTCTGTGGCACAGACAATCTAAGTGAAACTCAACTGTGAAGCAGTGTGTTCCGTAGAGGCCCCCAAACAGGATCACTGAGGGATGAGTTTGACATCATGGACATGATCTCCCACATCAAGACACATCACCATGACCTATATCCACAGATCCATGTGGATACAGACAGTGAAGACAGCATTAGAAGTGAAGGAGAACGAACTTGGCTAAAGACAAAGTCCCATTTCTATGTAGCATTCCAAATTTTATGTCTGATAGCCATCAAAATAAACCAAAACTTCAACCATGTTCATGAGAATGGAATTGTATCAGATGTCCATTTAAAGACCAGGATCTGAACCTTCTGAATTATCAGATGCATTTTTTAATTTCCATACCTTATTGGAAAGGTGAACTGGCTAAACTGGGTCATATTTACTGGTTTTCCTGGTATAGGGGTGTTTTTTCGTCATATCACTTTAAATTCATACAAAGCAAGGTCTTAAATCTAGGTTTCTCTCATGGTGAGCTGGAGGGTGTGATCTTTTTACCTTAGAAAAAAACAGAAGAAAGCAATATTCCTTTTCAGAGAAAACTTTGTTAAAATGGAAGTCTCTTATTATATGTCTCATGTTTGGCAGCCCGGATATTTTTAAAGAAATGAAATGTTATCCAAAGTGTTCATTCTTGATGTGATACTAGGTTTCTCAGGCATTAGGAACAGCACTTACAAGTTGAAAATCAGGCACCTTGGGTTTGTTTCAAGTCTTAGAGCAACAAGTTTTGCTCTTTCTGTGGTTGAAACAGGCGGCTTCCTTCTCCATAGTAGGAAGCATTGGAAAAACTGGAAATTAAGTTGTTAATCTGTTTAGGAGTGAAGCTGTCCCAGGCAAAACAGAGACTACATTTCAGGAAATGTCTTGTAAAGCATAAGCTAGAAAATGCAGAGCATGCTCTAATAGAGGTGGAATTTTGCAGGACTTTAATCACTAAAATACCAGCAACCTGTACTGCCTACTATGAAACTGAGGAACATTTCCATCAGAGTGTTTCACTGAAATTGTTCCTGGAGAGGCTCCTAACTGTGATAAGCTGGTCTTCTTTAACCATTGCTGTTTACTGGAAAAGTAAAGATCAGTTCTATCCTGGAGTATGTTTCATGCCTTCCAGAGTTTTTATTGTTTTTTTTCTACAATATATGAACGAAGAAATTCCTATTTAGGAAAAGTAAAGATCAGTTCTATCCTGGAGTATGTTTCATGCCTTCCAGAGTTTTTATTGTTTTTTTTTCTACAATATATGAACAAAGAAACTCCTATTTAAGAGCAAGTCTTATATAGGTCTTATGTATTCTCTCCTCTTAACAATGAGGAGAGAACAAACTCAGAATTTAAGATTAGGTCACTATTTTCAACAAGACTTTACATCATATTCTTAGTGGCATGGGCTTCCAAGAACTGGTATATGCTGGGGGACTTCAGGCAGAGCAGGAGGACTCTGCTCTGTGTGGCTGAAGAATGACATTTCGAGTACTTTGTGATAAAAGACAAGGTTTAGGAAGTTTGTTTCATGTCTTAACTGACAAATGAGTCCTTCAGCTAGATGGATCAAATCTGAGATCCTAGGTGATTAACTTCATCATCTCTTTTGGGAGTTCCTTTCTGATTATTGTTCTATTATCTTCAAAAGTTGTTCCTACTCAGCATCTAAGATCTGACTAAGCTACACGTATGTTTGTATATATACAAGTATACACAAAACCCCTGGGGTAAGAGATTTCTCAACTCCTGGTAATTCATATCCCGTTTCTACTTCCTGCAGATACTCAGCTGTGTTATTCTATGCTTGACTGAAATTTGAGTGAATTAGTGAAAAAAATGATGTTGTGTTTTTCTCATCTTTAAAAACAGTATTCACGACCTACATCTAAATTATAATAAAGTAATGTGCGTTAAATCACTTCTGTTCTGATTAGCCTGAGCATATTACACATTTTTAAATGTCTCTGCGTGTCTTTCACATGGAAAAAATCTGGCATCAAACTCTATTTTAATAAAGGCAAAGTAATAGTGACCCAAACGAGGTTCTGTCTTGAATAGTCTGAAGAACAGCAACCAAACCAGCTGGTAATTATCAGATCTGAAATGAACACTGCTATAAAGACAAATATATCTGAGACACTATTCAACCTTTTGAATTGGTATAAAAGTTGTCAAGTTTCTGTGGTTCATTCATATATATGACACTTCTTCCAGCCTCTGCAAGGAAAACAGTCCCATTTCATTTCAGTTCTAACACATTTCCCCTTGGTTTTGTCATCTGATGACTGAGACAGTGGATTAAAATTCAGTAGTCGGTGAGATAATTCTGGCCTCTGCCACAAACTTTCTCCACCATCTTACAAGGCATTTGCAGAGAGATCAACAAACAGTTACGTGCTTTCCATACACTAAGAGATATGACCTTTCTCTCCCTCCCACAGGTGTTGAGAGGTCACAAAACTCAGTTCATTTTTCTGTTCTTCTGGATGAGTTTCTGGCCAAAGTGAATTATCCTAACCAGTGGGATATTGATTAGCCTGTAGCTGTAGTATGGGGAGAGAAAGATGGGGACCACTTGCTATTGTTTTTCTGAAGTTGTGCAAGGTAGAAGGAGAAAGCAGAGCAGAACTAAGTACATTGGTGGTTCCTGGCAAAGAAGCACCTGTTTCCTGTCTTTGATTGCAGTTCCAGAAAGGACTCCTTAGGTGTCCTGCTAGAGGTGAATAAAGCAGTCGTATCCTGGAAGGAGTGTTAGTTCACGGCACATCCTTTTCCTCATGATAGCTCTGAGTGACTCCCTAAACAGAATCTTGATTTTGGTTGTTCCCCCAGGCTCCTCTGCATTTCACAGAGAGCCAAAATGTAGGCTAGGGCTTTGGATGCCACAATAGGCAATTGAAAAGACATGGTTAAAATACTCAGATTTGCACTGCCTATTCTCAAATGCAAACTTTAGCCTAGAGGGACTAATCATCCCCGGATCCCCATACACTCCACAGAGAGAGAGAAAGAGAGAGAAGCTCCAGGGGTTGATTCAAAGTCTATCTTCAAGCACTGTGAATCATGCTCTGGAAATGTCTAACTACAGTTACCTTTTGTGAATAGTCCTTAGGTACCTTTCTAAGTTTAGCCCTTAATGTCTTTGCTTCATCTCTGTAAAACAGATCTAATTGTATATCCCTCCCTCAGAGGAATATGGCAAAGAATCTCTTATCCATGCCCAGAAGTCAAATTTTCAAAGTGAGTATCCATATATCAATAGATAAATATAACATGTAGGTTTCTCCAAACCCCATTTTCATTTTTGCAGATGTAAAAATGCATAGCCCTGTTAAGAAGAAGTACTATTTGGATCACTGGAAAAACAAAAACAAAAACAAAACAAAAACCATGAGAGCTCAGTGTGTGAAATGTCTAACTCCTCAGTAGCCCAAACAGTTAGACAGTGGCTCCATGGAGGGAATATTTCTGTCTTTTTAATAAATATTTTTTCCTTGAAGAACTGCTATGAGATTCTTACCATATCAGATGCTTTCCTTTTCAACTAAATAATTAAAAATTCTGTGGTTAAAAGGCAGAGGATGAGATCATTATCCACCTGAAAAGCTTTTTAATGATAGCTATCCACTAATGTGAAGAAGGCACAAAGAAACCAGGTTAAAACATGTCACTTTATTTACGATGTACATGAGCTTTATCCTGTGTACACAAAAGCAATGGCAAATATCTGGTTGACTCTAGTCTTTCAGGATTGTGAACTCTCTGCACACATTTTCTTCGAGTCCCATTAGTACTAATAGGAGTTGCAGGCTCATGCATTGAGAGGGTAGCATGTGCCTTAGGGAGTTTTTAAACATCAGAATAAATATGAGAACTGTTTTCTCCTCCTTTAAAAAGAACAACTACAATCTGTGTTGAAAGCATAGAACAGGATACAAATATTACGGATAGAGGTGAACCACTAGCCAAGAAATCAAAAAGTACTGCATCTCTAGTGATGTTCCCTGATGATTATTCCATTTTGAAATACAGCTGCAGAAGCAGGTAATCCAAGAATTAGAATTTTCTTTATATACTTTGAAGTGAGTTGCCAGTGTTTCACAGCAGTTCCTGTATGTCAAGCAGACTTTCATTATCTTACACTCAAGAAGAGGAATGGTTTTACAGCAAGATACTGCACATGTATCTGATATTCTCTAGACAATTTTTAACCATTTCAACAGACAAAAAATTGCTCAAATATATTGCAAAGGAAAAGAATCTTACCTTTTTTTCATAATTCTTAAAATGCTCAGTTGTAAGCAACACCCTGTCCTTTCTGGCTTTCTTCTCAACTGCTACCTGCACTCATTGTAATCACATAAATCAACAAAATAAATAAGACAAAAAATTTCAATAAGTCTTGAAATGCAAGCACTGTTACTTCAACCAGTTGAGAGTACAGTCTATAACCTGTAATCTTGTATGTGATGCTGGGTATAGGTTTTTGCCATTGTTTTGAGATTTACTTAACCAGAAAAAGGAAACATGACAACAAAAAGTAGAATGGAGATCACTGAGGCATAGATGAGCTGATAATTGGCTTTCTTCAGGTTAGCCTGAAGGTTAGGTGATAAAAGTCCTTTTTACAGTCCTATTACCTTTTCCTTTTGTACCATTCTACTATAAGGTGATCTTCAGTATTTCACAAATTTTGTTTGGTCATACGGATGGATGAACTTCTTAAATGGCTATCTATGCAAGTCACTTAAAGCACTCTTACTGTACTATTCAGTTGCAATAGTCAAAAACTGGCAGTGGCTTTCACAAAGCTAGGCAAGGGTAGAATTTCTTTTCTGCTTTCTTTCATTTACTCAAAACTTTATTTCTGTTTTATTCTGACCTTGTTATATTCTTTCAGAAGTCTTTGGATGATTAGCATCTTTTTCTGCAGAACCAAGATGCTGAACACATTCAAATCCCCCACTGCACAGCAGCACATGCTGAGAAGGATTAAGTAACACAGCTAATTGCTCAGCTAGGATATATACCTTTAAGTGACTATCACAGCCTTTGGTCAGTAAACAGTTAAAGTAAATAATCTGAACTCTTTTGTGTCGTTCTGTGCAATGTTTTCAGAAGTCAGTCCATTTCCAAACCTGGGGAAAATTCTATCTCTATAGAGTTTCTTCAGACATTGAAGGCATTCACATAATATAAGCAAATACGAGCAAAAATTACTATTACACTTCCACTTATTACTGTTAGCAATATTAATCATGACTTTACAGCATCTACATTCTATGTTCCATAAAATGAAATGTCGGTGGTATTATAAAATGTCTAAGCCTATTTAAAAACATTAATACCATCAATAAATATCGCTATTTGCTCATAAGGCTAGACACTGTAAGTGCTAAGTTCAACTTGATTATGATAAGCTTCTTCAGTTTCAGTTCGCAATTGAGGAAAAAGAAGAACCTGCTTCTCAGTTTGTTTTCCCAGCTTAATCTTCAGTTTAATACTTATTTCAGTATTAACCCTGATTAGCTTTATTGATGTTTAGAACATTTGGGCCCAAGTGATCCATTTGTCTGAGAGAAAATTATTTCTTTTTAACACAGATGCGATAACAGGCAAAGGCAAATGTTTTCAAGCTGCTATAAAAAAACCATATCAGATCCTATGGATGTTATTCATAAATATATCTAAAAGTGGTTCACAGACTCATAATTATCTTGACATAATCAAGCAAGTTGGCTGCTGAAAGCCAACAGTGCAGAGATTGTTACTTCTGATTTCCAAAAACAAGTGTTTCAAATCTTTTAGTGCCTCAAGGCAATGTACAGTGCATACTTCTAAGTCTTTTGTTACTGAAAATCACAACACCTTGTGGCTGCTGACCACAAGGGAAAATTCATGTAAGGGTACGAACTTGAATGAACAGCCTGTAAACAATTCCTTTACACTCTTATAAACAAGCAATCAAAAAATCAATATATTGGTTTACAGATAACTAATGGACTTGTCTGAACACTCAAGTGATCAAAGCACATTCCTTTATCTCCAGCAAATGCAGATAAACAGAAGTGCTTTACCAGACCACGTTTCTAGAATATTACAGTAAGCAGTGAACAACCACAGTCAGTTGGAAACCGTGTCCTTTGGTATTCTTGTATCCCATGCACCACATGCTGTTTTCCTTTGTGTGGCAGAGAATATGACAGGTTTCATGTAGCTCTTGTAAAAAAATAATGATGCTATTAACAAAAAAGGATTTCCACAAATATTTTGGTGAATTTGGTTCACTGTGACATGTTAGCCTTCTATGTCTGATGTGGTTGGGTACTTGGATGACTGCCAGGGAATAGTGGAAACATCTGTGAATGCTGGAAGTTTCACACGGATAGATGTTCACTGACACTGTCAAAAACAGGCTGTGAACTAACCACACCCCACTTGACTGAAATGATTAATGGCAACTGTAGTATTTAACTCAGAAAAAAATCCCCAGACCATCATAATCCAGCAGAGTCCAACCAGCTCATGTAATTACCTCCACCCAAAGTGGTCTTTTCATGCTCAGGGAGGGGAAAAAAAAATCATTAAAATATTTCAGGTAAATTCCATCCAGTTGGACACAGGCACATCCAAAATCCCCCAAAGCAACACAGTAAGTTAATGTGAATAAATAAGGTGTGCCTCTGTAACTGTGTTTGGTATGAAAGGCTTGCCTAACTATTTGCCATTTACAAAGTCCTGTGCTTGGATTTTGGGTGAGTTGTCACTCCTAAAAGACTTTTGAGACAGGGAACACATAGGATGGAGCAGTGGATATTGTTCACCTTGACTTTAGCAAGGCTTTCCACATTATCTCCCGTAATATCCTCACTGACAAGCTCATGAAATACAGACTAGATAAACAGTGAGGTGTATTGAAAACTGACTGAATTGCCAAGTTCAAAGGGTAATGATCAGCCTCATGAAGTCCAGTTGGAGGCCAGTCAATAGCAGAGTACTCAAGAGGTTGATAGTGAGACCAATACTGCGTAACATCTTCACTAGTGACCTGGATTTAGGACAGAGTGCACCCTCAGCAAAGTTGCAGATGATACAAAGCCGGGAGGAGTGGTTCATACACCACATGCCTGTGTTGGCATTCATCAGACCGGAGAAATGAGCTGACAAGAACTTCATCAAGTACAGAAAAGGGAAATTACAAGTCCTGCATCTGACTCTATGTCCCGGTACATGCTGGGGGCCAACTGGCGGAAAAGCAGTTTTGCAAAAAAAGACCTGGGAAATCCTGTTGGACATCAAGTTGAATATGAGCCCATAGTGAGCCCTTGTAGCAAAGGTGGCCAGCTGCCTCCTGGGCTGCATTAGGAAAAGCATTGCCAGCAGATCAAGGGAAGTGACCCTTTCCCTCTGCTCAGCCCTGGTGAGACACGTCTGAGTCCAGCTCTGTGCTCACCAGCACAACAAAGACACAGACATACTGGAGACAGTCCAGAGGAGGACCACAAAGATAATTAAGGGAGTGGAGCATCTTTCATTCGAGCAGAGGCTGAGAGAGCTGGGACAGTTCAGCCTGGAGAAGAGAAGGCTCAGGGGGATCTAATCCATGTGTATAAATACCTGATGGGGGAAGTAAAAACAATAGAGTGAGGCTTTTCTTATTTGTGTTCAGTGACAATACAAGGGGTGGTGGGCATAAATTGAAATTTGGGAAATTCCGTAAGAAAAAACTTTTAACTGTGAGGATAGCTGAGCACCAGGATGGGTTGCCATCCAGTTCTCACTGCTTTTCTCACTCCTGTGTTCTGTTGATCTTGGAAATAAGAACTGTTATTTAAAAAGAGAGGAGTACATTGTTAGGCAAAACAGACTGAATTCTCATGTCTGAATTTAGCTTCTCAGAGAATCCTCTTGAAATCCTGTCAGCCACAGCAGTCATAGTCACGATCCACCCGCATATCTGAGGACTTTGTGAAAAGTCACGGTACGATCATGTGCCTACAAATTCATTTCTCAAACATCAGACCTGATGAAGAGATACAAATGGAAGATAGTAATAAAACAAGGTTAAGTTGGTTGGCTACATGATGTGATGTGCGTTTTTCTCTCCTTGAGGGAATGCTTGTATCTGAGATTACTCATGTGGTTGGTGCCAACTGAACTTCCAACGGCCTGTGGCCACATTACCAGCAAATTCCTTCTGCCGTAGAGATGTCACTGTTTTCTTTCCTTACCTGACACCTTTTGTAAAACCAGTTCTGGTCACAACTCCATTAATCCAAAGCATTCCTAGGAATGTATAAATGGAGTTTTCTGCATATGAGAAATATTACAAACAGAAAGAAATCAGTCAGCTCTGTTTTCGTAACAGTATTTAAAGAAATATTTCCCACTGCTACCAGCTTTCATTGGGTACTTGCTTATACAAATTAGGAAATACATATACGTTTCTGATAAAAAATGTTTATATATAGAGAAAGATAGTGTTCTAGAAAGATAGTAATATTTTTCCACAAACAAGTCTCTGAGGAAAATATGAAAGTGAAAAATGCTTAGTTAAATTCTTGTTGTTATTCTGAATCTATATTTCCTTCTTTCTTCCTTTCTTGTTTGGGTTAAGGCAGAAATGATACAATGAAGAACATTTTCCCCAACGTATTTCTTAGAATAACTAAAGTGATATATAGGAAAAGAACCTTATGAAAATTTTTTTTCTTGTGAGTCTTGCAACCCAAATTTTTAGAGCCCATCAGATCTCAGAAGCTTCATGTAAGCAGCTGAATTTGTGGCTACTTAACAGTAATAATCTTTGAACCTTCTGGTCTTAGCATTTTCTTATCAATCATTTTTCTTTCGTACTATCCACTGCTGTAATTGCCTCATGGTCTCTCCATCTTTCAGCAAATAAGTTTCAGCAGCAATTAATCAGAACTCTTTATTATATTTAGTTCTTACATTGTATAGATTTAATTTTCTTCTTCTTCTTAAACCAAAGAGATTGCTAGAAAATGCAAGTTGTTGTGGTTCTTCAAATTTTTAGTTGACATTACTTTCCCTAGCAGTTTGTGCTAGCATTTTTTTAATGACTAGGTCAGTTCCATTCCTCTGAACATGAACAAGTTACTTGGATTTAAATTCTTTCGGAAAGAAATATCCACTTAGGCAAGGCTGCCATAAAAAACAGAGTTATGAACAATGGACTATTTTCTGTTCCTTTTGACATCATGCTCAGAATATTGTGGTGCCCCTCCCCTCCAAAAAAAACCCCAACAATCCACCAACATCAGCACCAACAACGAAACACTGAACTATTTACCAAGCTATTCTATTGAAAAATTTAGTGGATGCATACAAAATTTTCATTGTAGTCTTTGTAAAGTCTCCTAAGTAAATACATTCAAGAGTGTTACTAATTTCAGAGGGTGCGTTAAGTCCCTTCTCTGTCTCTTCTTCTAGCTATTGTATGAACATCTTTCCCAAATCCAGGGCTTGCGTTCATGACCATTAGACAACAATACAAAGCTTCTTACTGGCCTCAGTGGGCTTTTCTTCAGCCTCTGGGTTTGGCATTAGACATAGCAGTATGTAATTTTCCATTAGCATCATGGTTATTGACTCAGAATAATTTCCAGTATTGAAGTGTAGACAGAGATTGTCCAGCTAATGTCTTGATGCAGATGATTGTCATTACATTATACCTTTAAGGAAAGGTTATTCTTGATACTCCCTACAAACCAACCAATGCTCCAGCTACAGAAAACAGACTGTCTTCAGTAAGACAATGCATCTCCATAAACTCAAAATCCACTACCTGCAGTTACTGTATTGTGCAAGTGTAAATCTACTCTCATCTACCAGTGGTAATAAAGAATTATATCAAGTTCTAGATAAATTAGGACAAAAATGTTGTAACCAGAAGTTTAACCCCAGCTGACAAGTAAGCACCACACAGACGCTTGCTCACTCGCCTCACAATGGAATGGAGGAGAGAATCAGAAGGGCAAAAGTGAGAAAACTCATGGGTTGAAATAAAGACAGTTTAATAGGCAAACCAAAAGCCATGCACACAAGCAAAGTAAAACAAGGAATCCATTCCCATTTCCCATAGGCAGGCAGGTGTTCAGCCATCTCCAGGAAAGCAGGGCTCCATCACCCCTAATGGTGACTTGGGCGGACAAATGCCATCACTCCCAACGTCCCCCCTTCCTTCTTCTTCCCCCAACTCTATATACTGACCATGATGCCATACAGCACGGGATATCCCTTGGGTCACTGGGGTCAGTTGTCCCGGCTGTGTCCCCTCCCAACTCCTTGTGCCCCCCCAGCCTCCTCGCTGGTGGGGTGGGCTGAGAGCCAGAAAAGGCTATGGGGCTGGGTAAGCCCTGCTCAGCAGTGACTAAAACATCCCTGAGTTATCAATCAACACTGTTTCCAGCACAAATCCAAAACATAGCCCCATACCAACTTCTACGAAGAACATTAATTCTACCCGAGCCAAAACCAGTACACAGGGCCATAAGGAGCCACGCCAAAGAGAGTCATCATTCTACTGTTATCTACTGGATTCAAGAAAGTATTTTCTGAGTTAAGTTTATAAATAAGAGAGAGGAAAGGGGATATGCCTAGAAGGGGACATGTGACAGAAGAGCTGTGAGTAAAATCAGAAGTACTGCTTCTGCTTAGAAGTACACAAGAGGAAAAGAGAGAGAGAGAGATGTGGTCTAGTTCAATGCATTTCTAAAGATTCTCAGAACACATCCTGGTTTTTATGTAGCAAACACTGTGGGCTCTTAGGCTGAGTCTCAGAAGTGTCGGTTGCGGTTTCAGAGTCCTCTGTAACTAATTTTTGTGACTCAGTTCTCTGTCTATGAAATAAGGATACCACAAGTCACCTGGGGATAAAATAAGCTACTTTCTTTGTAAAGCATTCTGAAATCATTGTTGCAAAGTGCTACAGAGCAGCAATGCACTGCTCATTACTGTAGTCTTTTTTACTTTATTTTTTTTAAAGGGGTTCCACTTTTTCTTGTGTCACCCCAGTTTTTGCAGCATGAGCACGTATGTAATTATTAAACATACATAAACGGAGTGAATTTCAAGTGCCAGGAGTGGGCACACACTCTCCTTATTCAGAATTTCATAAAGGGTGTTAATATGCAGAGTTGGTGTGTGCACTTGGCAGCTGCACTGACATGATAGAGTGTCAGCTTCTTTGTTAATGATCCGCATAGGAAAGTATCCTCACATAGGCCTTGACAATTGACATACCATTACAGTCTATTGCGTCAATAATCCATGCATTCAAGTGCTCCCCACTCTTCCAGGCAAGCCTGACACAATAGTCTATAATAGCTCTGTGCAGTAGGTGAACAGGAGGCCTTGATATTAGAGCGTGATGACTCTGAAAGAGACGATATGGTCTAGCGTGTAAATGATCCATGTATTATAAGTATACTGATCCTCAAGGATCTTTGGATCTGATATAGTCTCAAGGAGAGTTTCTTTTTAAAAACAAAATGACACAGGATATTTGGATTTTAAAACAAAAACTTTTCTTCTTGAAAAATTACAGCAGAAACATAGGTCTAACATCTGAGCAGGGAACTAGAGCTGGAAATTGGTATGAAGTCCTGTTCCATCCTGGTGACATTAAAATAGCACCTTCTTCCTCAGTGACAGCTCTGTGGATTGAATCACACAAGCTGCCTGCTGTGCCAAAAATAACCTGTGACTCTTTTAGCACTCCACAGTCAATGAGCCAAATCCGTGTCTACACGACCGTCACTGCTGTGACCACAACAGAGCGGAGGCACAACCAGATTAGCTAATATCGCTACCAAGAGCAGTTTAGCAGCTCAGCACGGCATGGAGCTTTGCCGGCCTGAGTAGGTGGGTGAATATTCACTCAGGAAACACTTGCTGAGCTCCCTGTTGTTCCAGCTAGAAGGTTTGTGGCATCCAAATTAATTTTTAAGCTAGCTTTCATACGTAGACAGCATATTGCAGTGCTTGCAGTGTGGTCATATGCTATGCATCAGTGATACGCCAAGGCTCTTTTACCTGTGTCATTCTGGATGTTACTTTCCTAGGAAGAAAAATAAACTCTCAAAAGAGTGAAATAGAACTGATTTACTGTAGTGTCTTTGTTAGGACATCCACAGAAAGCAGTTTAAATACAGAGAGATACACAGAGTGGTAACACCTGGTAGCAGCTGTAGGTCAAGTTAAAAGTTCACCACTTGATTTCTATCATATTACTACAAGAGGCCAATTTACTGTTTTAGCTGAATTTTCTAATTAACTGTCAGGCTAGTTTAACTGTAGCACTGTTTAATCAGCTCTTAGAGACACACAATGCCTTAAAAGCTTTCATAGGGTATGCACCCTTGATTTTGCTGAGTGTTTATGTGTGTGTTCATGTGTGAGTGTGTTTTGCAGTGATGTGGTCCTCCCACACAAGAAATGAGTATCCAAATACCGACTGTTGGACAACTGTCAGAATTCATACCAGACAAGAGCAAACCTACAGACCTTTGTTCAGTATGCATCCTTTAGTGCACTTCCTTTCTGTCATTCAGCCCAACAGGATTTGTAACTGTTCTACTCGCTTACCTACTGGTTTCATTAAGTTGCAGCTTCCTGCCACTTTTTTTTTTTTTTCAGAAAAAATGTGTTGGGTGGACTTTCAAGCATGTTCTCTGCATTCTGAATAGCTAAGAAGTGGGAAAAAAAATCACTTTTAAAAAACATTTTCTCTTCTACCCTGTTTTTTTAAGATGGGCTCTTTGCCTATATGTTTTCTGAAGGAGGACATTCCTGTCACCCAGCCTATACAGGAAGGAGGTCAGGAAGTTTTGCTCTCCATTAATCCTTCAAACCTTTCCTTTCCTACTTCCCAGTCACTGAAAGAAGGGTCCTTTATTTGTCAGTTACTGTAAGCAGCTTTTCTGAAATGGGAAGAAATGGTACTACAGGATCTACATCTTACCCTTGGAGATTCAGTGCATATGTCTTTCTGCTCTTAAAGAGAAAGCTGAGAGAAACTGGTTTTGGTGTTATTTAAGCATATGCAAAGTGGATGTTATATGGTACCACTCTGACTTGTACAAGAATATGGCAATACCTATTATCTACTCAAACTGACTACCTTATTATTGTAGCATTCATATGATCATTGTTCAGCAGTCTTTGGAAACAAAGACTATTTTTAGTTAGTGACTTTTGACATTACTTTAATATGCATCAGGGCCAGTCTGTAAGTTCTTCTGGCATTTGTTGTAACAAAACTGCAGTCCTAATCATGCTGGGTAATATTCAACTCGTTCAGCTACAGCCATCTGAAAGCTGGGTATCTAGTCTAAGCTAATCTTCTGGTCTCCATTTACAGACAGCAGAGGAGTAGGCACTTCCAAAGGACAGTTAATCCTATTCTAAAATAGATATATAAGACAGAATTAATTGGAAATGCTGATCTTTTGCATAGTTAAATTTAGGTGACGGGGATCCTATGCATTTTTTTATGGTCCATACATAACATGCTAGAATCTCAAGGTCCCAGCTGGGACTCAGTTGTACTGAATGCTGCACTGACTTAAATAGATTTATGAGTCATGTCATTATGGCTATCAATACACGTCAGGGGTTTCACACTGTCTAATTTTAGGCAAATAACTTGAGTGCTTAAGTGCTTAAGGTCAGTGCATAAGCAGAAATTCTGAATCATTGGAGGAACTTGTCTCTCTGTTTATGGTGGAGGGAATCTGCTACTCTCTTGAAATAGGTGCTTGTGATTAAGCAGTGTGAATTCTTTTTCTTCTTTCTCTTTAGTAGCTAGTCTGTAGGAGAGATCTTGGAGTTTGCTGTTCATTTCTCTTTGGGTTTGTTGGTTAGTTTGGGGTATTTTCTCACTTTAATAAAAGTGGCTTTATATCTTCTTCAGGAAAAAACAGTTGACAGTAGTTGCCTGATGCAGTATGTGGATAAACATGAATTGCCTTCAGAATAGCCTTAATTACTGCTTGTACTGAAATGTTTTACTGTGTCAGGGTGTTGCAGTTTAACCCCAGCTGACAACTCAGCACCACACAGACACTTGCTCACTCCCCCCACAATGGGACGGAGGAGACAATCAGAAGGGCAAAAGTGAGAAAACTCCTGGGTTGAGATAAAGACAGCTTAATAGGCAAATGAAAAGCCACGCACACAAGCAAAGCAAAATAAGGAATCCATTCCCACTGCCCATGGGACAGGGTTCGATGACACATAACCGTTACTGGGGAAGACAAACATCATCACTCGCAACATCCCCTCTTCCTTCTTCTTCCTCCAGTTGTATATGCTGAGGATGACGCCATATGGTATGGGATACCGCTTGGGTCATTGGGGTCAGCTGTCCCGGCTGTGTCCCCTCCCAACTCCTTGTGGCCCTCCCAACCCCCTCTGGTGGGGCGGGGTGAGAGGCAGAAAAGGCCGTGGGGCTGGGTAATATCCCTGTGTTATGAACACTGGTTTTGGTCACAAATCCAAAACATAGCCCCATACCAGCCACTATGAAGAAAGTTAACTCTGTCCCAGCCAAAACCAGCACACAGGGCTGCTAAATCTCTCAAGTTCGCATCCCAACTCCAAGGAAGATTGGCAGCACCACAGTTACTCTGTAAAGGAGAAAGGAGATTTCATTTAGAGTGCAAAAAACTGGTCTACAAAAGAAGACAAAGTCAGTGAGAAATAAATAGCCTCTGTCTTGCTTTGAATTTTTTTCCTCTTTACATATATTATTTCATGCAAATAATGACATTAATGCTTTGCTTAAGGTTGAGTTTATAATTGCAGAAAGTCAGAAATTTCAGATTTAATGTTCCCATCATAATACGATGGAATATTGAACCCAAAGTGACAAAATTCCCTATGATTGTTGATCCTGAACTGAGGTATTATTAACTGAATATTTTTTTTTAATATGAGAACCACTAAACTGTGTATTCAATGCTAGTTGTTATCTGTAAAAAACTGTCCAGAGTTCTTCCTAAGTCAGCCTGTTCTCAAGAGACCCTGCAGTTGGACTGGAATTCTACCAGTAGAATAAAACCAGAGACTGATCTGGGAAGTGGGGATCATGGGGTAGAGAAAGGAGAAGAAATGGCCATTGTGAAAGCTCAGTCAAATGGAATGGAAGTGAAGATTTTTGGTATATTCTTTTTATTGGTTTTACTAATTTATCTTTCAATGTGAGTGGTAAACATTAGTGACATGATATTATGCTAAGAAGTTTATTGAATTAAGCAGAACCATAAACTGACATTTTTGGAATGCACAGCTCCTTGGCAAGAACCTTGGGAAGTTAAAATAAAATACAGCACACAGTGATCCTAAGATGAGCTTTACTCAGCTTTGAGTTACTTTTGCAAGCTACTTTTTTTCTTTTGAATCACGTGGTGAGAGACTGGTAACAATGAAGGAAAGATCAAGATTCATTTTCATTCAGTAGCATGGAGTTCTTGTACTTAAATGCATAATAGTAAAAGGTAACCATCATAGGTAAATATGTAGTTAGTTACCTGTTCAACTGAGACATACAGGATTTTCATACTGTTTTATATTCATGTTTAATGAAGTTTCTACCATTCATAGATTGCACTGTTTCACTGCAGGGTTTACAGTCTCATAGTAGGTTCAAGGCACAGTATGAGTCAAAAAAAGTTCAAGGAAATTGTGTGATGGTACTTTCATATCTGTCCCCACGGCTTTTCACTCACTATGCATGATTATGGGCATGATTATTTCTAAACCAACAAGCCTGACAAAATGGTGGAACTAGTAAGGATTTGCCAGTAGCCCATAGCTCTGCCACAGACACTCCAGATTATCTTAACATGAACCTCTCTAGATAGAAAACTAAAAATGATCGAGTAGCTGATGGGCAACTATAATTTATTGTTGTCTAGACACAGTGGATATTGAAGTTACAGCTGAAGTCTACTTATTATAGATGGGGTGGTATTCTAATTAATAATCACCTCCAGAAAGATGTGTTGCCCTCATGAACTATGGTCCAAATTCTAGAGAAATACAGTAAAAAAATACAGTTTTCTGTGTTTTCTCTACCTGGTCCTTCCAGAGTATGCTTGGAAGAATGGATGATATGAGTGACTCTGATCCCATGGGTATCTGTCACAATGAGGTATCATACTTAGGTAAGCACTGAAGCTGAGCAGTTAAGATGCAGAATTGAAACTTATTCTGGTTCATACATAGCTGCATATGAGGATTTCGTTGTGTGCTGATCTCTACAGAAACTCTTACGAACCTGTTATTTTTCTGAAATTGTTGCCATATGTTTAGTGGTATGGTATAAAGCAAGCTGAAAATTATTAAAATTAATCTGGAATAGAGGACAACTACAGTTTATGGCACACTGATTTTCATCATCTTGCTGGGTTCTGAACGCAGTCACTCTGAAATGCAGTCAGGCTAAAAGGCTCCCAGGTAGTCAGACGAAAGGGTAAGGTGTAACAGGATTTCAGTATTCAGTAAGAATTATTCCTATAGCATAAACAGGAATTACACCTGAGATTTACTTTGAGGCTGTAGTTTGAAATGCTGGTATTTGTACTTAAAATGTACTTATTTGCTTATATTATATTGTGGTCTTTGGCAGAGTCCATGCCCGAAGACACTTACCTGTACAAGCTGTATTTAAAATCTCTAATGTGTAGGAGATGTCAGGTAAATACTGATGAAAAGAACAGTCCTTCACCACCACCACCACACACTGATCTCAAGGCATCTGATATAATTTGAAATGACAACTGTGTTTTTTACAACACTAATCCTAGATTTCTTACCCTTATGCTGTCTTTTCAGACAGCAACCCGTATCGAGATGTAATGCATTAAGGATGCTGCTTCATATAAAACGTGGCAATTTGTTCATTTTAATTCTGAAAATGTCATAGTTTTTCTAGCCCTTTACTTGCTCTTTATTTACTAACTGCCCACTAATCAGAGCTGCAATAGCAAAATATGTATGTATACCTGCACAAACATGCCCACATGCATATATCCCTTTATAAATATTAAGTATGACTGTATGTAATTATCTATATGAAAAAAGACAACAGAATTAAACAGATCACTTAGCCAAAATAATTTGGCCCAACTTAAATATATTAAGGATCAAATAGGATTAACTTTGAAGTAACTTAAGTTTAGTGTAACACAAGCTGTGGAAGGAATCTGGGCTAGAACATAAAGACATCCAAATGGTGGCTCACTCAGAACACACTTTCCTTAGGCGTACGCGAGGTTGGTTCCTTGACAATTGTTTACTAGCAGCTTTTAAGACACAAACAGCTGTGAGTGACAACAGTCTGTCACAAAATTTCTCTAAGTTCATGGCAGAGAGCTGCAAACTCTGACACCTACCGAAAGAGGTATCGTATTTGCAAGCAGTCAAAAGTGATTGAAAACCAGATGAATCTGTTAGGATACCTCATGCCATTGAACACTGTTGCCTATGCCAAATACGCATTCGTAATCTACAATCTGTTATCTACTAGCACTGATGCTATAAGGTAGCATTGTTAAGAGTTTATTAATATGTAGACAACTACTCTGAAATAAAAATTCATATTTAATCAGAAAGAAATCAACAAGATTCATAAGATTCAACCGACATTACCACAGATGGAATATTTAGATTACTCTCTCCTCCAAGTTGCAGCGTTTTTGTATGGTTTCTAACAGAATATAGAAAAAAATCAACAGTAGGATTACACATCAGGGGAATATGCTGCAAAATCTACTTCCTTTAATAGTAAAGAATTATGCTTGGGATAACCACAGTTGTAATTACTTTACATGCAAAGGCAATCTGATTGCATACCATGATGGGCAACAGTTTTGGTAGTACTGTTTCTGTTATTTAATTATTAGAGTTGGCCTGGAAATGTTCCTCCTTGATTGTACTTAGTTTAATCAAATATGACTTGAGCATCTGAGTTGGCACAAACCCTGCAGGAGCCCACTGAAATGACAAGGCAGTGAAAAGCTACTCTTTCATTCCTTTACATCTTAATTTGGCAATTTCTGGAAGGACCAAGGAACCAGGACAAGTGCCAGGAACAGGCGAGCTCTGTGAGCTCCTTTAATGGAAGCGTAAGCAATATAGCAGCATCTGCTCGAGGGCTTGTCTACACGTGGGAAAGCGGTGTCAGCACAACAAACCATAAAGATGTAGCTACAGCAGTGTTGACTTCCCTCCTCTTCACAAACCCCGAGTCTTGCTGCAGCTGCAGTTGAATGCTCCTGGGAGGACATCTCAAGAGTCCCACTGGAGGTTGCCCAGGGACCAGGGTGACTGCAGGCAGGACTCCCAGATACTAGGACGGGGGGCAGCAGCCCCCTTTCCTCTTCCTCCAGGCCAAGTCGACTCCCACACAGCTACCTCCAGCTCTAGACATAACAGTGACAATGAGAATGGAGATGAGGCAAATCTCCTCCAGCTGTGGTTACTCTTGTCAGCCAGTAAATGCTCTGTGAAGAGGTTATGGGCTACTGTACCTGTCGATTACAGCGGCCACGTTCACCGAAACGCCTGGGAGCGCGACTACATCACAGGGGTGCTCCTGAGCACTGTGCGGATGCTGTGCACCTGTCGAACTCACTCTCCATGGCACTTTGCATGGTAGACTGTGGCAACCTTGTTCCCTCTTCTTGCCAAACCAGCAGTATTTCATATACAGTCTTAGGTCCATTGTGCCAAACACAACTGCTACTGGAGGATTCGGGGGTTTATGGTGAAGTGCAAAAATCGTGCATGGATTTAACTAAAAATAAAAAAATATTTTCTTTTTCAATGTTTAATATCAGAAAATGAAATAAAAAGCCTTTCTTTAGCTCTACATTTTTTCCTATTCTCTTTTACTGATCACCAAAACCAAATCAGTCTCTGCCCACTATCACCTATCCATTACTATTACCTGTGTAATATTGCAATCAGGATCACTCTTATGGTCATGGACCCACTATGATGAATGCTGTAAAGCAAAGAATGCAATTAAAAAGACAAAATCAGATAAAGCAAGAGAAAACAAACTTTGTCAGACAAGTAAAGTCATCAGAATAAAAAGTATTTCACAGGTTAGTTTCAGATTTCCATTTATAGTATGGTATTTTACTTTCCACAAAACCCAAGCAACATGAGAGGGTAAAAAAACCTGAAAATTGTTCACTTACCGAACACATCTGCATTCTGTGTGTTACTTGAAAACTGTTTATACTCCCTGTTTACTACCCTTTGTTAATATTGGTGACTGGATTAGCTGAGCTAATTTTGTTTTTTCCCGTTATATTTCCTGAAACTTTTTAAATGGAAGATCATGAATAATCAATATTAACAGTGTGAAGCTTTCAGGATTATTGGTATATTTCAAAAAAAGATAATATATAAATATTTTTACAAATAAGTCATTAGACAGTTGCCAAGAAATGTCTTTTGGGGCACTTGAAATGCCCTCATTTTTTGTGTCACATTTCGTTTACTAATAGCTCCAGATTGTTTGCTCAAGAGACATTTCAAGACCGTATACAATTTGCTCCATGTTTAGCAGGAATAAAAATTTTGCGAGAGTAAATGCTCAGTCATGAACAATTTTTGTGATGATGAGAAAGGTCTGATGAGTGTAGTCAGCAATGTTTTGGGGATTAATGTTGATGTAATGGTAGTTTTCTCGCTGTTTAATGCTAGTGTTATGAATTAGTTTAAGGTACTAAAAATTCAAGCTTTTTTTTTTGATGAGTCACAAGTTGGAAGTAAGTAGCATATATTTTTTTAGTAACATTTTAATTAACATTCTTATTAAAACCCAGGGATTTAAAATATGACTATATTTTAGTGGCTTTTAGACTCAGAGTAGCTTAGTCAGTCTCTGGCATAAAATTTGCCACATCTACAGTCACATGACCAAGATACATCAGATATTTCAAAAATGGATCTTTTAGTTAAGTGTCTCTCCTTGACTTTTGGGTGCTTTCTAGACTACTAAAAAGAAAAAATTGTCTCAGAGCTCTGAAGGAGCTTTACTGACCTAAGCCAATACTTGCAGATCTGTTTCTGCCCATGATTGTCAAAATTTTATAAGGCAGCTCAGACTTGTTTGCTAAAATTGTTGTCAAGACAGAAGTCAGTATTCATAAGAGATTAAAATTTTATTGGAGAAAACATCATATAAAAATTGGGCCTCCATCTTTTCAATGATAAAAGTTTGTTAAAGCAAGGTTTCCAGATCTTTAATTTAATTTGTGAGATTACTGACTGGACTTCTTCACTGCCTTTAAGCAGTTACTAGTTTCTGCCTTGCCTGTAAATACCTCCCTGCTTGCACCGCCTGTATATCAAACTCCATTTCAATGCAGCATGAAGGTTTCAGAGGCTAAATGATTGACTCCGTAGACCTCCCACACATTTTCCCTTCCCTCCGCCCCAAAGATATTTTTATGAAAAAATATTTTACTTGCACAAGAGTATCTTCTATAAACAGTGAGGATTTTACACAGCGGGGATGATCTAGGGTGCACTGCCTACTCTTGGGCAGTATTGCCATTGTGAAAACACTGATAGAAGACAATCCCATCCAACTTTTCCAATACAATATTGATACAAAATATTTTCCGTCTGAAAGACAATATGCACATTATTAAGCACCACAGCAATCAGTTTTGTTATTCTTATATGGCTAGCTAAAAATATGGGATTTTGTAGGTTTATCCAGTTAGAAGAAGAAACAGGTAATAAACATTCTCATATATAATTCTAAAAAGCCTTTGCAGATCCAGATACATTTCTGCTTCTGTCACTTACACATATTTTCTTTGCTGGGAGACTCCAGTTATTTCATATGTCCAGATCCTGTGTGGAGTTTAATGGGGTTTTTTACAGCTACCTCAGGGGAAGAACTGCAGTTTCAACCCTCAGTTTCAATGGTCTATTTTAGACCGCACACTGAAGAAGCAAGACGAGGCATAAGGAAAATGCTTGTCACCTAATAATTTTCTTTCAGAGCAGTGATTTCTGTTGTTTGTTTTTAAATCATTGCATTGTATTTTAAAAATATGGGAAAAATTAATTTGCTTGTAATTCTCTATACTCTAATCAGAGGATTTACTATTAATATTACTATCGGTTATTACATGCTAAGGTAGTTTCCAGACTTCTCAACCGAAGTGAGCTTATCACTGTGTTGCATTCAGTATATACCTACATGAAGGTGACTGTAGACTAATTTGTGATGAAAAGCCTGATTCGACTGAGATAAGTTTAAAATACATTATACAGTTTGTTAGATGTCTTTGAACAACTTGAAAATCCCCTTTTATATCCCTGATGTTCATATGCAGGTTTCCTACATGAGGAGGGTATGTCCTATATTGTTAGAAGACATTTCAGTTTAAATTACTAAAGCTAGTATTCAGATAGATCAGTATATTAACCTTATTTGACTAGTTGTACAATTTGAAATAAAGGGCCAGATGGTAACCTTCCCTTCTTCCTTAGTACAAATCCAGAAATATCTGGATACCTTATGGATTTCTGAGTGTAGGATAGGAGGTCAAGGCTGAACATAAATCTTACAACAAATTGCATCCTCTATATTTGGATGATTTAAAATCCCTTCCAACAGCTTCCTTGAAAATTTTCAGAATTTTGAAAATGCAACAAGCAAAAAAAGAAATTGTTATTTTAATTAAAAAACCCCACAAAACCAAAACAAAAAAAACCCAACCAACCAACCACAACAAAAACCTGAACAAAAGCAAAACAATGCTGTATTTGCCACTTCTTTCTTGAATGTCTGAATGTTTAAACTTTGACCAATGAGCAATAGAGAAATATAGTCTTTACTTGTCATATGTCAAATACGATAAATACAGTAGAATTTTGTGAAATT
>NW_009598535.1:87646-108344 GCF_000690535.1 Cariama cristata | reverse complement strand
ACAACAGTTATCTTTCCCAGTTTAATAAACTTGTCACCTGCACAGCAGTTTATAAAATGTTTAAGCTAATGTTACAGGATAACAAACTCTGATAATGATACTGCAGATACATAATAGTAAATGCGCTTCAGTATGAATAAATTATGGGAGTCTCAGTGAGCACTCAATGAAGCCATCGTTGGAAGAAAAGGGTCTGAATATTTCTGAGCAATAATATGTTCATCTAGTTGCTCCAGGGTGAAGTGGCCAGGCAAAGCTGCTCTGTTATATCCACAACACTGGAGGCCTTTAAAATATGGACCCATATTTCTAAACCCTGCCTTTGGAGGAAAGCTCCAAGCAGAAAGAAAAAGCCTCAGAGCAAGACTCAGGGTTCGGAGTTGTGTCTCAATGCAGGTATTTCCTTGCCCAAGGACATGAGCCACCCCCGCCATCCCACTTTACAGACACAGCTGTAGAGACAGACTGCAGAGCTTGCTGCAAGTCAGACCATCTACCTTCAGTTTTTACTCTGCGTTACAACATACAGCTTACATTTGTAAAGTGATTTTCCTTCACTCCAGTTAGCCCACATTCTGGCTGAGGGAAATCTTGCTGTAAATTCCTTGCCAGGATGAACACCTTGGAAATATAAATAACTTTCTGTGGCTTAAACTTCTGAGTCTACTTTGGTCTTTTAATTTTTTCACTTGCCCACTTGTATACCGTGCATTATACCTTGAACTGCTATCTGTTTGATGTGTGTCTTACTTTTAGATTAAATTTACTGTCAAGCCTGTACTAAAAAGGGCAACACAGGGCTGCTCTGACCCGGGAGCAGAAGTAGCTCTGTGTCCCGACTCTTTCACTCACTGCCTTGTTGCTGCAAAAGCAAAATAACACGCTAATGATTTTGTGCCCAGTGGGCAGCACAATAAAGACACTGAGGAGAAAGCTCTCATTTTTTGCCTTGTCCCTGACTGCTCATTCTCTCATCTCTTGGGAAGTACAAGTTGAAGTGGTACCTTGACGTGGTATTTCTTCACTCCCGAGTTATTAAATAAACAGAGAAAATAGATCTTCTTGGCATGGAGAATGAATATTTCCATTGGCAGAGAAGGCGTATCAGTCTATACTTGCCATATTATTTTTTGAAAGATCAGTACCAGCCTCTACTAGAGACAAGACCGGAAAGTTTAGGTAGACTCTCGGTTTTACCTACCATGGCCATTCTTCTAGTCTTACGTTGTAACAGGCCAGAGAAATAATTACTGAGGAACATAATATCCCAAGGATTCTTTGTGCCAGGACATCACTGCTTCTTCATAGCTTTTCATTTACAAGTTTTTTATTTTTAATTGTGCCACTTACAAGGCCTCCTTGAAAACCTATTTTAGTTTATATTCTGCCTGGCATATTGATATTCCAGTCCAAGTGCCTGCTCTCCCCCAAAATGAATTTCAAGTGTATAAATAAACTCTGTAAACTCTTTCATGGCTAAACACTAGTGAATTGAGAAGTAGGAAATGAAAAAGACATCAGGAAAATTGCTCAGCTCCTTGGGATGAAAAGGGTCCAGCACTAATCATTGTCCAGTTAGTTTACACACGTTTCTTGCTACGTTGTTATTACTTCTGTCCTTTTTTTAATGAAGCAAACATTAAAGTAATATTATTTCAGTTGAGGGTTGGTATCTATAGCTTATACCTTGTGATGTTAATTAAAAACATAATTTTTATGTACTTATCACAAAGGAAATATCATTTCATTAAAATCCAATTAGATTCAGACAATATCTGTAAAGACTACTGAATAACTGCTGTTTGAACATAGTCTGCTTTGTTCTATTTTCATCACCCGAATAAAAGCAACCACAACAAACAAACCAAAGAAAAGGATTTTTTTTATTAATCTCTGAGGTTACAGATCCACTCGCATTTAGAACAGTGTTTTATGTGAAAAACATACCAAAGATTTTATGTTTCACAGACTGCTGTATGAGTGACCTTATTTTAAAAATTCTTATTTTCCTTTCTATTTTTATACAATAAAATATATTTATTTTGGTAGAATAGATGTCTTTGTATACACAATTTGTCTCTGATAGAGTAATTCAACATTCTCACTAACATTACCAGAATGCTGCATAGTTTAATGGATTACTGCCTGCAAAGTAGTGAGGACTCAGGATAACACATGGTAAGTGCAAGAATTGTTCCTCCATTTTGTCTTGCTATAGTTAGCCGTCTTGCTGCATAGGCCATTGTCTTGCATTGATTTACTTGCTGAATTTCCTTGGAAATCAGTGTGAGTTTTCTCTATGAGCTGAATCAGGAAATGTTTTAATACAGGTTGTTTTTTCTGCATAGGTACTATTTTGTGGGATAAAATTTTTGTTTTTCAGTCATGTCAAAGTCAATAGTTGAGGGAGTGAGGCAGTCATACCTCTTCCCATGGATCAAGAAAACAGAAGGAAAGAGGGTAAAGTGCTGATGGCCATTAAAATTGGAATTTGACTAAATGGAGTTTTGTGAGTTGACTCTAGGCTGGAAAAATTTTGATCCCATCTGTAGCCTCTGCATCGGATTTTAGAAGTTTCTTTTCCTTCTGTTACCAAAAGAAAAACCATCCTAAGGGAAGGCAGGTAGCTAGTGATGAAGTCTGAACTGTCTGTGTCAGAAGGCTGTTTCTTCTGATTCAGCAGCTAAGAATGAGTGCCATGAAAAATAAGGTGCCCACACTGGAACAACAGTTGCAGTGTTTCCTATCAGGAATATCTGTAATCACTGAGACGGGAATGCTGATTCAAGAGGTTTGCAAAGAAAGACACTGATGTTGATAAGGACTAAACCAAAACTGTCTCATTTGTGTTAAACAACTGAAATTACAATCAAATAAAGGTTTGAAGAAAATCTACAGAAAGATCAATGTTTGTGTCTCGAAATTTTGCAGACAACCAACACAATATTTGTTTGATGTCTGCTTTATCTATACTAAAAAAATTTAGTAATTCTATTTGAGAGTAGATTGTATTTTGATGATCCAGGTCACTGGGGAAGAAGAAAGAACTCTTGCTAATCTGCTATAGTAGGACTATGTACTGCAAATGGGATTTCCTAGTTTTGGAGGCACTGGTGTCCTAGGAGGAATGAGGCTAAAGAGAGAATATGTCTGCTTTATCTATACTAAAAAAATTTAGTAATTCTATTTGAGAGTAGATTGTATTTTGATGATCCAGGTCACTGGGGAAGAAGAAAGAACTCTTGCTAATCTGCTATAGTAGGACTATGTACTGCAAAATGGGATTTCCTAGTTTTGGAGGCACTAGTGTCCTAGGGGGAATGAGGCTAATGAGAGAATATCAAGGTAAGAAAAGACTAAAAGGGAGACCCATGTATGCTGAGATTGGAGAGGTGTGCAGGATTAAATTAAACAGTGGTTTAGTTAAATAAAGAGTTTATTAAACCAATTTAGAATTTATGAGACTAAACTTCTTCCTGACTAATATAGAAAATAAAATGATAAAGACAAGGATATGTTTAAGTGGAAAAGCAAATCAATATAAAATTCCATCAGAAGACATTTTAATTTGGCATGTACCTATTTTGGCCTCAATTGGGCATGAGCACTTGATGGCAAAAATGGAATCCTCCTCTTCTTTCCTATAGTAAGGCCCACGTTTTCTGAAGTTAGAATCCTCTTCTTCTTTCTTATAGTATACCCCATATTTTATGAAGTGGCCAATATTTTGATTTTAGCCTCAGTTCCTAACTTCTGCAAAATTTTGACATAATTCAGCTCTAGACATCAATTCAACATCTACTGTTGAATTCAGAATCTGAAATGAAGTTTTGTAATAGAAAGAGGTTCATAGACAATATCAAGAACAGAATGGGATGCAGCTGTGGCAGATTCTGCTTGGTTTTATTTTGACATCATGTGCAGAGACATCTTCAATGAATGGACATCACAAATACTGTTTTGTTGAAAAGAAAAGCAATAGAGAAATAAGCTCTCTAACATTCCTATCCAGATCAGGGCAAAGGCCAGCCCCGTACCTGATCCAGCCATCATGCAAGAAGGCTAGTGAGAGAAAAAATATGCAATGTACTGCATATTATTATTGTAACTCTTCATTCCTGGAAGTACTCTTGCTAATGGAAAGCCGCTGCACAATTACTAAATAAATAAAGCTTAATAGATGGGCTTCACCAATCATCTCTGGCAAGAAAAGCCGCATTAAACTCAACGTATTCTCCGCTTTCATTTGGAGAATTGCAGCTTTTGTTTCCCTTGTAAAACTACATATTTTGCCAAAAGTCAAGTTGCAGTGGATATTTAATAGGAGTCTGACCTGCTAGAAATGGTTATTATGTATTGTCAAGACAGAAATAAACCCTGGCAATACCAGCATAGAGCTTGATTCAGCTCTCCTGATAGTCCAACTAATCTTTTTCATTTTTACATCAGTGGGTATTTTTTCTGCACAAAACCACTCAGAATACAATCAAATATTATAATGAGGACCCCATTACAAAACAGTAGTATTCACACTGGCTTCTCTGAGCAGTAGGTAATTTTTCCATTAGCAAATTAAACTTAGAGCTGTGTGAAACTTTCATTGTTCACGTATTTGTGTGAGAGAAGTGATAATTTCATTACTACTGTATTCAAAATTTGATTCAAGATGGAATGACACTTTCTTTTCTTCAAAACTGTCATATTTTATAGGGTATGACTCAAAGCAAAAATGATTGTATTCGTTCTGTCATCTTGTAAAATCTTAGGTTTTCCAGGTTATTTGGAGAATTTGCAAAGAGGAGGCATTTTTCTCATAGCTCAGGCTGTGAATGTAAGGCTTAATGAGAGAAACTAATATATTTTAGGAAGATCACTTTTAACAGTGCAGGTGATTGTGTTAGTTCAGTGGAGCTACAAACTTAGCCTTTTTAAGAAGGACAAATTCTCTGTGGTCATGTTTTTGTTACATCATCCCAAAGCATTTTGTCCATTAAGTTTACTTTCTCTGTTTACGAAAGGAAGAGGATGTGGCTTGAAGGTCAGATCCACAAGAACCCAAAATCGTCAGAGTGGTTCACTTCAGAAGTCAGCTACAGAGAGATGAATCAGTAGATCTAACCAGTTTATCTTTACTTCCTCTCTTCAAGGCTGAGAGCTAGTCCACATTTTACTACTGAGTTGAAATATAATCTGACCAGAATATTTAAGAGAAACGTAAGAATCTGAAATAAATGCAGTACAGGTCCTCCTGAGAATGAGAAGCTTAATAAGCTATTCTAGTGAATGCATTTCTGCATTCTAAACTTTTGATTACATGGCCAGTTGACTGGTTTTACCTCACTCTGCCTCATGACATCTTTGATTACAGACATGGAACATGCTGTAGGAAAAGCTCTGAGCAGATGTGGAAATCACTGGAAGCACTTCTCGAACCCTGTTCCTGTGAGTTTTTATCAGTTATAAATGGCCACTAATATGAAGCCTCCATAATTTTGATAATTATCTTGATCTTTTGAGATATATTCCTCATTACAGGGAAGCCAAGAGATTATACTCCATGAAGTAAAAATGCTAAAGAAAATTAAAACCAAAATTTTTACCAAAAGATAAATTTTTTTCCTGCTTTCCTGAGCTGTTACATAACCATATTTTGGTTTGGGGTTTATTTTGTTAGATGGTTGGTTGATTGTTGGTTGTGGGTGTTGGGGTTTTTTTCTGGTGACTTGTACAGGAAATATTCCTTAAAAAGAAACAAGACCAAAAACATGGCAGAACATACAGGTTAGTCTAATATTGTGCAGCATTAAAATCTGATATTTAAAATTATTAATTTCATTTTCTTTCATTTTTCTGAAGGAAGAATAGGCAGTTTTCAAGGAAAGTAATGGTATTTTTAAAAGCTGACAGGTGGTACAACATTGTATTGCCAGCAAATATGAAGAATGGATGACGAAGAATGGATTACCTGGGACTTCAAACACGGCTACACTCCCTCCCTACTATGAAGGTCTGTCCCCCTCTTGCCCCAGTGACCAAGGAACAGTGAAGCAATACGTTGCTTTAAGATCTTCCTGAACTCTTGCCCATGGCTTATGCTCAAAAGCCCAGGAACTATGTAAGGTACAAAATTAAAGTATTAAATTATTTTTAGATCAAACTTTTCCCTTCACATGATGCTCGTACTGCTTCCCTACCATGAGTGATGATTTCGGTATTTCCAGCCTCAGCTATTCCAAAACCATGAGGGAAGTCCCTTACATCATATAAATTACATTACAAATTACAAGACTTTTCTGTTAAGTAGGATTCTTTTTTTACGAATTGTATAAAAGACCTTACAGATTGCAAGATTTTTCTATTAAGTAGGATTCTTTTTTTATTTGCCATCTGGGTTTCTTTGAGCCCTTTATATTCTGTGGGGTTTGTTTTTGTTTTGTTTTGTTGGTGGTTGTTTTTTTTTTTCTTCTTGTTTTGTTACAGTTCTCAAGCCTGAAAGCTTTGATTTTATGTATTTATTTATTTTTAATGAAAGCAGAGATTCTAATGTTACCAAACGAGTTCTGGAGCTAGGGCTTTAAATATCATGAGACTCATGATAAAATCACTGGAGTTGGCAACACTGCTTGAATTTGGCATGAGATCCTAAGGCTTTAAAGGAAAAAGTGTGACTCATCAAACTTGCCTGGAGAGTTAAGGGAGCTGGGGGCAAGGGCTAATGGGGGTATCCTTCCATTTCAGTACTTCAGAGAAAAATCTACAAGATACAGTCCAGTAATTGTGCCAAGAAAAGAAACTGCTTGCTATACAGAGAATAACAATTTCTAATTGTGTACGGAAATAGGGACAATGCAGAACAGCAGAATGTTTTTAAACTACAGGTATAAATATTGCCAATTATCCAGAAATGTTTTAGGAAAGAGATGGTAGTTCATAGGCTGGAAAACTACATCACCTTTATGTAATATAAAACATAAAACCCTAAACACTCTTTACACATTTGAAATGTTCTTCTCTAATGAACCTTCCTTTTCAGATGATGTGAAATACAGAATTTGATCTTACATTTTCTCAGGGGAATTGTATATATATTTGTCATAGTTTTGATCTGCCACCAGAAGCTAGCCTTAACTTACTGAATTATACATGACAAAGCATTAGATTAAATACATTTACATGTGTTAAGTCATAAAAATCAAGTCAGTTTCTTGCTGCTTTACCTTTCTTTAGGTGCTATGGTCCTTTGTTAGTATGCAAGACTACCCCCCTAAGCTAAGCAAGCCCAAATGCACAACGTAAAACTGGACAGAGATCTTTCATCAAAGTGTTTTTTCATCCCCACTTCTTGAATTCTTGAAGTTTTTTGCAAGAAAATTCATATTTATCAAAATTTCCACTGGGAAATCTTTTTCCGTGCCCAGGATATACATTCTAGTGAGAAAACATCATGTTCAGGACTTTCTAATAGCCTTCTGGCTAAGCCATGCAAAAGGAAAGTATCTCATGTTCTTATGCTCTGCCTGAAACAGATCGAGTTATCTCATTTCTGGTTTTCCTCATCGTTAGACATGGGTGGACATTCCCTAATGCAAAGCTGCAGTGATTTAAGGCATTCTATCTCTCACAGATATCACTGTCTTTCTGCTAGAAATCAGCACCTCCATGGCTATGGTATCTGCATGTGTTCCTCATCTCTCCAGAAGCAACTTTGATGCTTTACCCTGTAAATTATCTGGAAGAGGTTTTGCACTGAAGTGGAAGAGTAGCCTTTGCATGTTCCTTTCATAGCCTGGGCTGTGAACACACAAAAGAGAGAGAGTAGGAAACTTCTGGGAGATCTCAAGCTCTTAAACTGTTGACTTTCTAGAAATTCAGCAAATTAATTTCTATCTCTGGTTTGTTTTTTTTTTTTTGACCGGTAAGAATTCTTACCCCCACAGCTATTACTGACCTGTGTGGTGAGTAGGTACCTCTCTTTCCTGCCTTTTGTGTTTTTTTTCTTTGGATTTTGTAGTGGTTTTTGGTTTGGTTGGGTTGGGTTTTTTTGCTACAGGGCTTTGGATTTCCTTTGCAAAATACTTCAAAAGATTTAAATTTCATCCCATACTGAGCAGGAAAGCCACCACTCCAAGAGGAGCCATAGCTTGAGTTCCCTAGCTTTTTAAAGTTTTCAGAGTTCTCTGTGCTTAAAATGCCACTCCTTTTTTGAAGCACTTGAAGTACACAAGAATGTGTGTATCGATATATAAACCAGTAATGATGTGTGCTTGTAGATACATTCAATGAATTTTTTTTAAAATATGTATTGTAAAATAGGTATATAATGGGGTTTGTAGGAGCTTGTGTGGTTTAATTTGCCAATCAGCACCAAGATGTACTGTAGAAGTGTTACTATGGATCTACAAGTGAAGATGTTGACTGTGTCACTAACACAGAGCGCTCACTGAAGAGTGGTAAGGATTGAGCTGACCCCCAATCCAGGGCATTTACCTGATGTAGACCACTAATCTGGGGGTTGTAATTTACTACCTGTCTAGCTGCAGGCAGTCTCTTTACCTGACTTTCACCTTACCACCTTCTTGCTGGAGCATGACATGAACCTGTATGGGCAGCAAGCAGTTTTTGTATACAATAGTGGGGAAGGGAGGCCCAGTTTCTGGAGGGGTAGGTACTGACAGCCCTCAGTAAAGAATCAGCATCCTGGTTCTTTCTGTACTGGGTATTTATTCCATGCCATGGGCTAATGACCTGCAAAACGTCAAGTTAAATAACAACATTTTTTAGTTAGTGTTGCAGAGAGCAACATTTGAAACTGGAGGAAACAAACTGCCTTTTGTATAGTTAATTAAAAAATGCTCAATCAAATTAGTACACATAAAGTTTATAGGACTTTTTTTTACAGGCTGGTAAGTTATGTACCCGAGTTTCAGTCCAGCATGAATTTTACGACTTCAGTTTTCAAGCCCAGAAAAGTCTCATATAGTGGAAGTGCTGATAGTCCTCTTATCACAGAGACTGTAGTAGGTGCCACTGTAATAATCCATGCTCCTATAGTCATAGTCAACTTTTTTATACCCTATAGAAGTGGTAAATAATATTGGGACAAAATGAGTTAGGATACTTAGGATTCACTGTAGCAAAGAGAATCAGAACAACAAAAGCACTCTCACTGATGAAATTGGAAATGTTTTTTTTTAATTAACACTTCTAATTAGAATTTAACATCTCACTAGCTTCGTATGGGATTTTTCGCTTCCTTAACCTCACGGAAACCTATCTATTGGCTCTAAATAGGCAGTCACTTACCATGCACCACTTGAGGATTTCAATTAATCCCAAATCCTCTAACTTTGGTGTGTGAACTTGCATTTTTCTCTGTATGCCATTCCCTCCTGTTTCAATTTTCTTACTAAGAACCTTCTCAACAGTTTTTTTCTTCTTCAATTCTTTGCCTCTCTGTTTACCTTTCTATTTAAAAACTTTAGTATTTTGATTTGAAAATGATGGGACGATGCAATATGTATGTAAGCATTGGTAAGGTCTGCTTAACATTACCCTGGGGAGACAAGTAGCTAGAGAAACTGTGCAGAATCTTGAACGTAACTAGCCTCTGTCAACTTTGAAGTGAAAAAAATAGCTGTCTTGAAGATACTTGGTTAAATGAATAAAAAGACACTTAACTTGTTTAAAACAAGAAGCATGTATACTTATATTTTTAATTGCATTTCTCATTACGTGATATGTCTGAATATTTGTCTACAGCCCTGTTTGACTCTGATGAAACTTAACCCTCAACCACTAACTGAGTTTTGGGTGTTTCAGGTATAATCTTAGTTTACTTGAACTCCCATTATGAAAGGGTCTACTTCATTTCCTCTGAAATAGGATTTATATTTTAAAAGGAAACAAGGACAGCTACTAACACTAATAGCCAAGAATCGAAATGTAAAATAGTCTAGCTCAGAGTGGAATGAATTAATTTCCAGTACTGTGACCATGGTGGTTTTAAAGAAATGGCAAGTTTCTCATCCTGGAGATGCAATAGATTATGAATTTCCCTGCAGCAGCAGAAAAAACCCAGTTTGCTTGTGTTATTAATTTACCGTCCTAACAGGTGGAGCACTCAAGTGCCTCACAGGCTGATCACTAGTCAGTCCTCTTTCTGTATTAGCTACTTTTGAAGTGAGTTTACTTTGATGGCAAACAAAGCAAAAAGCTTGCATACCAAGAGTTCTGTATGACTCATTATTCAGAAATAGCCTGGAGTTTGGCTTGCAATTTGCTCACTTGTTAAAAATGTGACCACAGTGACATTAAATAGCACCATTGTAATCCAGCACCTATGGTCCTTTTGAAGTTACACATTTTAGAAAATATACTCTATTTGTTATGGATTGTCTGTTTTGTTTTCAACTGAAAAATTCAACAACTTGTCCAAGTAAACCCAAATTCCCTAGATTCCCTTTGTCTAATTATAAGCATATGAACTGCCAGCTTAGAAATTCTTCATTAAAATATTTACAGGACTTCATGGAAATCTTTTTTGCTAGGTGTCTTATAATACATCCTGAAAATTCAAGAAGGAAAATAAATTACAGGTAACTCTTTATAAAACATTGATGTAAATGGATTATGAGAACGTGATTACAAGTGAAATTTCCTCCTGTGGTGAGTAGTAACTGCAGTCTGCTTGCACCTATTTTAGGCAGTAAAACCACATAGAGGTATGTCTCAAATGCTTAGTCTTACATAATGAAGCAAAGCAAAAAGGTGGGTTTTACTAACCTTCTTCTGTTAAATTGCTTACAAGATTCATACCAGCCTGGAGATAGTGTGCATCCCAGTCTGTATTCATACCGCAAGGTCTTCAGCTGGAATAATTTGTCCGATGAAATACATCCTGTCTTCCAAGCCACTTTTGTCAGAGTCCAAATCTTCATCCCTCACTACACATAGAGATATACAAAGTCTCCACAAAATGCTGTCTTGGCCTTCCATTTTCTTGGGTCTCTTAACTTTTTTCATCTACAGAATGTTCCCCAAGAAGGGCAGCATCCATGTCCTTGGTCATGAGAAAGGAAGGTTACAGAATCATGTAACCTACTGGTAACTTCCACTGCATACCACTTTGCCTTGCACTGGATGTTTAGCTTGAAAAGTGCTTTGTTTTTCTGTGTAGGCATATTTAGGCAGGCTGATCACAAGAGACCTATTAAATTAGCTTCCATGTACAGAAAGACCACAGAGAACTATGTGGAAAGCTGCTACCACAGTAATCTTATGGATATCATACAGTCCTTTCTCTCTGAGACATGGAGATGGATGACAGCTGGAGTATCACTTATTTGGGTCTACATGCAGCACTATAGTTAGGCAGCAAGTACAGACAACTGAGACACAAAGTGAATGCTAGAAGACCCTCATCAGAAGTGCCACAATGATTTCTCTTTTGGTTTTTCTATGCAAAGATATCCCATGCACTGTATTGTGTGGGCACTCCTGAAAAAAACAGGTTTACACAGAATTATTATATCAAAGCCAATACCTAAGGCTCAAATAGTCCAGACTAACATACTGTGGATGGTAAGGGAAGAGAGAAATACATCTTGACTAGAAGGTCATGACTGCTTCCAGCTATTGTACCTTCGCTATGACCTGGGAAAATGTCTCAATCAGTCTCCATCCCACAAGAAGTTTCCCACAGATCCATAGAGACCAAATTTCACAGAATCACAGAATCATCAGTGTTGGAAGGGACCTCTGCAGATCATTAAGTCCAACTCTCCTGCCAAAGCAGGGTCACCTGCAGCAAGTTGACAGGAGCACACGTAGGAGGATTTTGAATATCTCCAGAGAAGGAGACTTCAGACCTCTCTGGGCAGCCTGTGCCAGTGCTTGGCCACCCTCAAAGTACAGAAGTTCTTCCTCATATTAAGATGAAACTTCCCAAGTTTCAATTTGTGCCCATTGCCCCTTAATCTGTCGCTGGGCACGACTGAAAAGAGTCTGCCCCCATCCTCTTGACACCTGCCCTTAGGGTGTTTATAAGCATGGATGAGATCCCTTCTCAGTCTTCTCTTCTCCAGGCTGAACAGACCCAGCTCTCTCAGCCTTTCCTCATCAGGGAGATGCTCCAGCCCCCTCAGCATCTTTGTTGCCCTCCAGTGGACTCTCTCCAGTAGTTCCTTGTCTTTCTTGAACTGGGGAGCCCAGAACTGGACACAGCACTCCAGATGTGGCCTCATCAGGGCAGAGTAGAGGGGGAGGACCACCTCCCTCAACCTACTGGTCACACGCTTCCTCCTGATGTATCTCAAAATACCATTTGCCTTCTTGACAAGGGCACATTGCTGGCTTATGGTCAATTTGTTCACCAGGACTCCCAGGTCCTTCTCTGCCGGGCTGCTCTCCAGCAGGTCAACCCCCAGCCTGTACTGGTGCGTGGGGTTATTCCTCCCTAGCTTTGGATCCAGCCTTCCTCAAAAACGGTCATAGATAGGCCAAGTTAAAGCTAGACTGAGGATGAGTCAGGCTGGTTATGCTTGCTTTTTATTTTCTGTCCTGAGGAAGCAGCAAACTCTGTTTCTGGAGTGAGACAACTTTGTGGGGGTTGTATGGGGCTTTGAACCAGCCTTCCAGCATTAAAAGTTTGGCATCTGTCTGGAAAATGGAGTACAGAAATGGGAGGTTGGACACCTCTGGAAATATACAGAAAAAGTGAGGCATGAAATAGTTGTAGGGTCCTTGTGCTATATAGAAGACTTTTCTCCACCTGGGTACCCAAGTATATGTGAGTATTGGTCATGGGTATAGGTGCTGCCTGTTCAAAAACGATGGTTGGGACAGTCACTTCTGAATTTTCAAACAGAGGAGTTCAAATTACATAAGCAAGCACCCTCTGATGCAGTAAGAGCTGATGCAGTATGACCCCCTGCATTTCATTTTTCCTAAACAACTCACAGTTCCTGAAGTCAGAGCAGCACATTGCTGAAGAGCTCTTCAGTGTGTGTGGCTATGACTCCATGCCTGTTCAGCTTGCTGTCTTTTACTATAATGATTTTGGTATGAAATAATCCACAGTGGTAGATGCATCATCTTTAATGTTCTATTTCCCCTCAACTTTGATTCTCACCACTGACAAGTTTTAATGTCCAAAGTCTCTTTCTGGAAGGTTGCAGATATGCTAACACAAACCACTTCTCTGAGGAACAGGTTGATGCTGGAAGTGCTAGCTTTGTTTCCCCCCAAAAATGTGTCTTTTAATCAGGTAATGAAACCTACTGGAAACTGTTAAATGGATTCTCATAATTCTAGCTTGTTTTCTAGCTAGCCATGACAAGGGCACAAGGGTGTGTGTACTTCTTAGGGATAACTAGTCAGAGATGAATAGATGGAATCTGCTGAAAGAAAACCTTTAACAAAGAGATGCTGGAGGCAGTCTTGGCATGAACGTATTAGCTTGGGAAAATCAACCTACAAGGAGATCAGAAAGCACCTTCCTTTCTCTCTCACCCATTTCCATCTCGTAGGAAAATAAAACAAGCGAGGGGTGACTTCCTTTAAGATGTAATTGTCATTTGAACTCCCTCTCAAAAAGCATCAACCCATTTCCTACAATGCCAAAAAAGCAAAGGGTAAAGCAGATAGCTCCAATAGTTCTTTCACATTGATCGGCCTCTGTCCAACACATTCTCTTATTCCTCCTCCTCCTTAGTACTAGTCACTCTCCCTATTTGCTTTCTGCTCCTCTCATGGCTTGCACAGACTCGCTTTTCCTCCCATTCTGTTCATCTCTTTTTGTTCACTTCGCATTGAGGATCTGATGTAACTTACACTGAAACTCTTGTAGATGTTACAGGCTTCCCTGAGAAAGCCATCAGCAGGGTGACAACTTTATTGGGCTGATAAAGATCAGCTGCCTGTGAGCCTGTGTTGCATACAGCCCTTTTGGCAGAATCTATTTGCACTCCATGGAAAGGCTGGGCCTGATGGTGTCCATCTGAGGGGCAATATTTGTGTGTTCAAAAAACCAGCTATATGAGGAATGAGAGATGAGGGACAGGGACTGAAAGCTTGACTTGTCTCAGATGCAGAGACTAGCCACACCACCACCTTTCACGATTCAAAAGAGGATGCCTGTGCTGTTTACTAGAGCATCATTTCAGGCCAAATTCAGCCCCACTGTGAATGGGCACAACTCCACTGACTTTGTACAAAGGCTGCCTTCCTGAGAGCAGAACAGGGAAAGCTCTTTGAACAGTGCCAATAATTGCTCTTCTTTTTTTATGCATTTTTAAAAGACAGTGGAAGATCAGAGGCAGCAGCTACAATCCACAGTCTACAAATAGCATTAGTAAGAACAGAAATGAAAGGCTTTGTGCCACAGTTATATAGCACATCTAACACAAATATCTAGGCAGTGAGTGGTTGTTGATTAGCTATGAAAGAACGGAAAGAGCACAGGGAAAACCTCTTCTGCATAAGTCTCCTATGATCTGGGGAAGTAGATGCCATTCCTGACGCAGGGCCACTGGAGGGAGGGGATGCAACTATAAACAGTGTTTTAAAAGAAACAGCAGAGGTTTTGTGGAAAAGTCTATTGCTGCTTTTGGAAGAACTTCGGACTGTGTCCTACTCAGAGACCCTGCAAGAAAGGCTTGCTTTAGTCTAGCACAAAGAAGGTTGGGGAAACAACTCTGTACTAGTGGGAAATAGGTGGAAATCCTCTTTATGTGTCCTCCATATACAGTTTCTTTGACATAAATTGTGTAATAGATGTAAGGCAACCCAATCGCACTGTTAGTGTAGCCACCAATCTACTGAAGAAGACTGCATTGAGCTCTTCAAAAGTGGCTTAATATTTGACCTTAAAATAGCATAATAGTTCTCCTTTTACACAAAAAGTCAGTAAACCTGAACAGCTTCCCCTTAATCAACAGTGCAAATGTGATTGTCTTCAGATATAAAACAAGCACTCCAAAAATCTCTGTCAGATCACACTCTGGATCTCCAAAAATATAGTAATTATCATGAAAATTTAAACATCATTTCATGCTCTTTTTATGCCAGTCTGTGCATTAGTTTGTGTGTATGTTTCTCATTAAAACCACACTTAGGAACTTTTTATGAGAGTGTGCTTTTATCGATTATTATAACCTGTAAAGTTTTAATTAAGTCAATGAATTATCCATACAACAGCTTTTCACCATCTTTATCTGTTCCACATGCAGCTATTCCTCAATCTCTCCCAGCCAAGCAGACCCAGAACCTGGTATCTCTCATGAGCTTTGGTACCCTAGTTTGCTGGAGTTCATAATTCTGGGGAAAAATTTGCTGCAGCCCTAGTTAGAAGGTGATTTACAGGCCTGCAGTTTTCTCAAAGACTTTGCTAAAACACCCAGGGCAAAGCGTTATTTATCACAAACAGTGATGCATAATAGCAGGGGCTGACCAAGCTGTAATTATGCCACCAAAAAATCTCACAAATTTATCAGTCCATTAGTGAGGGGACACATTTGTCTGTTGTGTGTATTCCTCTGCCACCAAAGTCATATTTATAGGATTGCTTTTTAAAGGGAACATAAAGAATGTCCGGGAAACCTGCACTTAGATGAAAAACAGCATGATTGCTTTCGTTGTTGCCAGCTTCCAAACAGTGGACATCACAGATTTTCATTCAAAAGCAGCCAAGATCTCTTTACAACTTTGCTCACAACTAAGTCAGGGTTTAAAGGAAGATTTGAGGGTGGGATAAGTCACTTCAAAGTCTTCATTTTGGGAATGAATGACCCAGTGCTTTAGGTAGCAGAGCTTTGCAATCACGCTTCTTATGTGTGAACCTGACCACTTAGAAAAATTTCCTTGCTCCGGTCTCCCCCAGTAGATTATTTCTTAGTGGATTTGGAAAGCAATAAATGTTTGCTTATGTTACATATAAATTGTAAGAAGACTCAACCCCTGATCTATTCCAAGTTAATGGAGCAAAATAAACAATCAGCTTAAATAACATTAAACAGTACCTGATATGGAAAAAAAAAAAAAAAAAAAGCCTCATATGCTGCTTCTGCAGGAAAAAAGATCAACATCATCTTAAAAATCTGTAAGTCCTTCCAATTTAGTTATGTTGAGCCAAGTAGGACAAAGAGTCATCAGAATAGAAGTTCTTCTGCCCTGGAACATTTTTAATATTAATTCTATATAATGCAATATACTGGACATATAATGATACATTTTGATGCCAGACCATGTTGAGCCTCTGTCTTCCCTGCTCCTTTCATCGGTTGCTTCTTCCTGACCCACTCACAGCACACACACAATCCTTTTTCTCCCAGGTTGCAGCATTCAGCAGAAATAGGGCATCCTGGCTCCGCTTTATGCCTCCTCTTTGCTTTGAGACAGCTCATGCTAGTTTGCCTGTGCCATAGCTCAGATCTACAGTTGAAGCAAGGTATTCTGTGTTCAGGTAATACTTGCATTTTTTTGTTTCCTTCCCACTGCAGGTAGTTGTATTATAAATAGACAAATTTCAGCAAAGTTGGGATTTTTTTTCAACAGAGCACCAGGTTGGGTGATTGGTGCCTCTTTTGTTATACAGTATACCATGCTGAGCTATGGAATACAGCCCTATGGGGAAATTAAATTATGTATATAAGATTGGTAAGCGTGCTAAACCTCTTCAGAAAGCTTTCGATGTGCTCTCCTTCATTCTCTCTCCCTATCTTAGTATTTTACTTTTCACAAGAGCCTGTGCAGGTTGCCTTTACATCTCAAATTCTCTCCAGCTGAAGGTGCTGGAATGTCAGCCACTCACTTGCAGCAGGAGTTTCTATTTCTCACTATATTCAGGTCAAAATAAAAAATAACAACAACCTTTTATAACAGTGAGCTTGTAGATAAACAGGGAGGATATTACAGAATAATCTTGCTCTCAGGAAAGACAGAAAGAAACAGTAACGAAAGTGACCTTGAGGTCCTACGAGGAACTGAGCATACTAGAAGTAAGAAAAATATGTATGAAACAATTTGACTGGAGTAGGATATGTTATGCTTAACAGCTTGAATGAGCAAATACCTCAATCTCTTCAGTGCTATTTGAAAGTGCTGTAAATGCTAACAACAGTATTTTATTTTCTTTAATAGAAATGACGTAGCACTTAAAGGAGTTTTGTGAATGCTACTCTATTAAGAGAAGTTGTATATTAAACTCTCAGTAGCCCAGAGTTGCAAGCAACAGATATAAATTCTTATAAGACATTCAAGTTTCGGAAACACATGAAAATGTTAAGAAAAATGAATATAAATTCCTGAACACTTGCAAATTTAGAAGACGAAACACAAGCTCCATAATGCATGCCATGAGATCTCATTGTTATAGAAGATTTGCTGATTGTGTGGGTGAGACTGACTCAGTTTCACTGGTAGACCAAGTTGATGTTGAGTTTTGACCTTCTGACTCTCTACAGTCAGTGAGGCATAAATTGCATTGTTTTCTGTTTCATTAAGCAGATTCTGTTGTGGGTTTTTTTTCCTTCTCTTCATGAAACCTCAAGAAATAGCAAAAGTAAGCTCTTTTATCTCATATTTGGAATCTGTCTGGAGTGTTTTTAGTAGGGTTTATGGCCAAGTCATATAGCTCTTACTGAATTCAACAGGGCAAATTAGCCAAGGTTATCATGCTTGTTTGAGCTTGAAAATTTTTCTGGGTGCATCAAATCCATCTCACTGCTTGAGACGGAACAGAGAAAAGTGTCAGAAAGAATTAGATGGGAGAAAGCCTCTGATAGGCTGTCTAAAAGAGTTTTTCTTATTTAGAGGACTGAGAAAGAATATTATCCGGATTTTCAAAAGCTTACTAGTCATTTTAAAGTAAGTGACAGTGTGGTATAGTGCAGTAAAGACTTCCAGAAATTAAATCCCTTTTAAAGCAAACTAACATGAAGCAACTTAAAGTCCCTACTTTTGAAAATGTAGGTGTGTCATTTCAGTGACCTCGCATTTATGAGAATCCAAAGGAACTTCCAGGCTCTGACGGCCAGAAAAGCCCAGGTATCACATTCTCCAGCAAGTCGAACCGGAAGCCACAGTTGCATTAGCAATTTGGTTGTAGCTGTGCCATGAATGCCCACAGGTATTCCATAAATACGCTGTCCATCTTCAGATGGACCCAGTGATTCACTCAGTTCTTGGCCAGATTCTTTGAAGCAGAAGCCCCTGTCATCAATTCAGGGCAGTTTATGTAGAGCTACAGCTCCTTCTTGGACCATTTCTCCCATTTGATAAATTGCCACAGTGAGTCCTCCAGCCTGCCAAGTTGGCAGACTCTATCCTTGAAGCTGGAGAAGAGCCAGAAATCGCTGCAGCGTTGTGAACCTCCAGTCTCAGTCAGTCATCGGCCTCTATCAGCACGCTTGCTTATGTTCGTGGAGGAACTTCCTGATCATAATTTGGACTCAGCCAAAATCCCTCTGTCTTCATTTTAGGAAAGTGCTGAGCGAGGTCCTATTAAAATATTTGGATAGACTCATACAGTAGACCTAGTCTCTTGATAGTTTTCCTGGAGAATAAAAGAGACTTACTAATAAAATGTGCTGTGGATTTCTTTCTCATGTCATTTCAGCATGAAGTGACATAGTCTTAAAAGCAATAAAGGACTGAAAAATTGCCTGCTACTATGACTCTCATCTGTTTATTTACAACAAAGTCAATTGGTAATTTTGCTATCAGTTAAAAACTTTTCTGGAACTTTCCCATGCCAGCTTTTCCTAATTGTTTGGATACTACAGGGGCATAAAGAATTATTGGAATGCTAAGCGATATACAGCCACATGCAAAAGCTCGTAATAACACTTTTTCTTATCCTGAAATGCACAGATAATTGAAAAAGTAAGGTTTGTAGAAAATTAAGAAAATGAGGGAATGATGGAGATTGCTATTAAAAAATAGCAGATCTAGCTGCAAAACGGTGAAGTTGGAATGATGTTTCCTCCTGATGTAACAATGCACAGAGAAAGGAATTTTGTACGGGAACTATTGTCTCCTTCAACTCTGTACACCTGCTTGCTGAGAGGAGGTGAGATCTAGGCCAATGGATACTCTGGGAGCATGTCAGTGTATACTTCAAAAGTCTGTCTCTACTCAAGTCAGTGGCCAAAGTCCTACTGATGTCAGTGAAATCAGGACTGCAGTCTGGAGTTAGAAGCAGCTGTTGTTGCAAAACACTCAGATGGCAGCCAGAATGCTGCAGCCTGCAAGTTATTTAGCAAGAACAAACAAACAAAAAGATAAAGAAGGTGACTGGTGTTAGATTATGTGATCAAAGGCTCATCTCCACAAACACAGAGGGTCCCTCCAACACAAGGGTAAGAGGAAGAGCCCCCAGTACCCCAGGCAGAGGAATACGCCTGAGCTCCTGCGCTGATCCATAGAATCATAGAATCATTTAGGTTGGAAAGGATCTTTAAGATCCATCCAACCATAAACCTATCATGGCCAAGTCCAGCCCACATTCAGGGTAGACACCCACCATGATGAGCCAACGGAGAGACTCTCCCCACAGCAGCTCACAGACTGAGAGAGACCAGCCACTGAGTATGAGGCTCCTTGTGGGATACAAGGGGAGAGCATTTAGGGAAAGGAAGGGATCAGGGTGGCTTGGGGAAAAGCAAGCATGGGAAAATAGAGTGGAAAAGGGGATAAAATAGGTTAGTCTCATGTAAACAGGGACTGGTCAATACATCTGGAAATACCTTGTGTCTGATCAGTGCAGTCTCTCTTGTTTTTTTTATTAAACTCCACTTCTGGCTGTTCGTCTGATCAGTGCAGTCTCTCTTGTTTTTTCATTAAACTCCACTTCTGGCTGTTGTCCTGAATGAGGGGACCCTGTTCTGTGTACATGTGAGTATATGGGAACCTGAGTGCCAGCAGTGGGAGTAGGACCAGAGGTCACATGGAGCTGTGTGCCAGTGTGCCAACAGCTGGAGAAACTGGGACGGGGGTGTATGATGAGGGTGCATGTGTCAGTGTGAAATCACTAGCAAACATCAAGCTGGCCTAGCCACTTAGTAGCATAAGAGGCTCAGAAACCAGGTACTGGAGCAACCGTGAGTCTAGGACAGAGACTGGGAAGACCAGAGTGTCTGCAAGTTGTCAACTGCATGGTCCAGAAGGTCCAGAGCTGAAGGGACTTTGGGATCTGGGGTTGGCTACTAGTAAGGTCATAGTCTGGACCAGATACCAGAGAGGATGTTTTGCATGACTGTTCACGAGGTAGCCAGAGGACACAAGAGGATCAAGGGGCCAGCTACTGGATAAACTGGATGTCTATAAATCAGTTACTGCAGGAGTCCTTAGGGTGCATGTCTGTGCACATGTATGTGTGTTCATGCAGGTCTGAGTATCAGCAGCTGCCATGGGGCTGTGTCCCTGGGGGTTCACATGCCCAAGTGCCACCAAATGGGGAGACTGAGGGTCCAAGGCCAGCTACTGGGTGACTGTGTCTAAAGCCAACTATTGGAGGGATCTATGCCATATTCATATATACTTTCCACTAATAGGCTAAGAGTGACAAAGCTGGTGAAGGGCCTGGAGAAAAAGTCTGATGAGGAGTGGCTGAGGGAGCTGGGGGTGTTTAGTCTGGAGAAAAGGAGGCTGAGGGGAGACCTGATCGCTCTCTACAACGACCTGAAAGGACGGTGTAGCCCGG
>NW_009598535.1:47102-87538 GCF_000690535.1 Cariama cristata | reverse complement strand
GTTAAGCATTGGAAAGGGCTCCCCAGGGAGGTGGTGGAGTCACCATCCCCGGAGGCGTTCAAAAAACGTTTAGATGTGGCACTTCAAGACATGGTTTAGTGGGCATGGTGGCATTGGGTATACGGTTGGACTTGATGATTTTTGAGGTCTCTTCCAGCCATAATGATTCTGTGACTCTATGATTCTATTGTCCTGATCAGCCAGGGAGGGGACCAGGATGAGCCCATCGGTGCTGTTTGTGTTTTCACGAGTGCTGTGCCCTGTCTGTGCTGCTCTGTGTGTCTGGCCGTGTGTACGTATACACTGAATTACGGTGTGGGGGGTGTCTGTTGGGAATTTCTACTCAGCCTCCCTTCCCACAGGACCCAGGGGCACAGAGCTGCAGCACCCTCGCCTAGACTGGGCTACGGGTTCAGCAACTCCTAATAACTGGCCTCATGTTTTTTATTTAAGCAGACATTACAGTTTACCTTGGATTTGTAATAAGAGACAATGAATAGCACCAACATGATTTGAGAGAAACATTTTTAAAAGCCCCTTAAAGCACCGCTTTATATTCCTACAAAATTTTTAATATATTACAACCCTAAAACATGGTCAGGGGGACACTAGCTGTCTCTTAAAGAAGGAGAGGAAACACTCTACTTGCTGCTGAAAGTGGTCTGTGGAGCAGAACTCAGCTATAGCTCATGCTCACCCATTTGTTCGTCAATGTCCTTTCCTTATGTCATTCATCCGCCTGTCTTCTGACATTCAAATACACCCGCAGTGCTGCCAAACATTGAGGAAGTTTTTCCAGGGCTAAAGTCTGAAGTTAGAGCACAGGGTGTGCTGGCTAAAGACTACCAAATTGGCACGCAAGTAACTGATGAAAACTCATATAAATACAGAGGAATATCACTGTTGTCTGGATTGGTCCCCCCTCATACTCAAAAAGGAGGTAGAAAGCAACTTAAAATCTCATTTTCTTCTCAAAACCTCCTGCCAGAGGTAAAAACCAGGAGCCGGCTCTTACAAACTGCTTCCTGTGTCATTCCATCACTGTTTAAACTCCGTAACAAATTCTTCATGCCTTATTTAACTGCTCAGAGCAATATGTTCTTAACACAGTTATTACAAAACTCTCCTGATAGCATTTCAGCTCTGGAATAGAAGAACATCAGTATACAGAAAGGGCAGAATTTTCTTCACAGACTAAACACGTAAATCTGGTGTCTGCCCTTTGGTGACATGAGCTAGGGTATCTGCTTTGCTACAGGCAATGGAGAGCTTTTCTGAAGCTGAGGTACACCCAAAACATCCATACAGCTATCTGCACTGTGTGCCGTTAACTGTACATCTAAGTGGTGCTATATATGCATCAGTCTATTTTTAATCCTGTTTACTCTTTACCTGATAGCACATATGCCCTAAAAATAAGAGAAAATGCATTTGTTTGGTAGCAGCTTCCCCATCACACATGCCATTCAGACCATTCAAACACTCACTTTTTTTCTGTTTCCTCTCTCTCTTAACCAAAGATACAAGCTGTTATTTTTCTCTGCATCTAATTGCTTTGAATCTGTTTTTCCATTTTTTATTCCTGCACTAGTTTTACACCAATGATACTTGGCTTCTTAACTGGAGTAAACTGAGAAATTAAGCAGGGTGACAGTCAGGCCCAAGGTTGTAGTGTTCACTTGTGCATCTGCCTTAGTTGGATGTGGAGATTGCATAACTCCGATTTCACATTAGAGTTATGAGATTTATAGAAGCGTGCCATGACCTACAGTTTTCTTAAATAGGCATAGAACAGATTTTGCATCAAAGAATCTGCAAATTTTCATAGTGGTTTTTTATTTTGTAGAAACAAAAAATGAAAAATCTTTCCATATCTTTTAGTCTTGTTCTCTTGCTTGTGTCCTCAAGCTGAGGCAGAGAAGTTTTAAAATTTGTCCATATTCTAATTTCTGCTACTCAAGGCAAGGTTCATAATTCCATTCCATATATCTTCTGTTACATTCAACGTATTATTTCATGACTATGACGTCCAGATTCAGGTATGTCTGTAGGTTTATTTTTCATGTTTACCATAATATTGTACAGACATCATCTTCATATGTCAGGTCCAATGACTAAAATAAAAATGGCAAAGTACGAATAAGAAGTCTATTTGTCCTGTTTGGTAGACTCAAAGGCTAATAAATAACTTCAATTTACCAGGCTAAAGTAGTATTGTACAATAATCCTCATGTAAAAACATGTAACAGATAATTTCCAAAGCAGGGTTATTTCTGTGTTTGCTTTTCATTTATGCTGTTCTTCCTAGTTGAGATATCCCTGATTGGGATGTCAGTTGGCCAAAGTCACACAAGAAACCTCCAGCACAGTCAGGAATAGAACAATAATCCTTGACTCCTTTTCCTGTGCTTTACAAGTATTCTGATATTTGTGACACCTGGCTTTCAAGTTGCTTCCCTGCTCTATCCTTATATTTTACTAGATGCTTTTATCATTTCTCGGCTTGCTTTCTTGTTGTTGTTGTTGTTGTTTTAAAACCTCTTTTCACCAGCTGACTTTGAGTACTTGTCAGGGTCACGATCTACCTATGTCACTTTTTATTTTTTAGCTAAGAGAGACTTTTTTTTTCTTCTTCTGGGGCAGATATTGGTTATGGAATAATTCAGTTCATGACAATATTACCTTCATCATTTCTTTGACATTTCCATCTGCATTTGGAAGGCATCCAAGTGTTCATGCCAGTTGTGTTCATTGCACAAGGATTTTGGCATCAAAACCACTGATGACACATATTATATTTTTGGGGGGGGGGAAAAAAAAAAGGCAGTTTGTCAGTAGACTTCTTTCTTCTTATTTTCAGTTCTGGCTGTCAAGCCATGATATCATCAAAGTAGCTAGGTCTGTTGAGGATCAAGTACAGAGGGAAAGAAGTCAAGAAGCTTCAGAGGAAGAAAGAAATAATGCAGAGCTGTCCAGTCCAATAGATTGGGCTGGAAGTGTAGAGAAGAGGGAGCTAATTATATTCCCAAGCAGAAGAAAAGAGAAACGGGTCACAGTATGGGAAATGGGGCACTTCCCTTCCCTTGCCTTTGTCATCTGAAGTGTGTGGGGACAGCACAACAGCAGAATTGTATTCCAAGTAGCTATGTTTATTAAATATTTGTAAATGCCCTTTTCTGAGGTTTCTGACCCTAGACACTTCTGTTTGGCTGCCAACAGAGATAGCCGACTACAAGGATTATACAGTATTTAAAGCTCTACTGCCAAATTCCCTTTCGCCGCTTTCTCTTTTCCCTCTGAAATGAAGCAGTGTACTAAAATTACAACTGTGTTACCAAACTACTTTTTAGTGTTTCACAGTAAGTAAACCTGGGAGATAATGTGTATTTTCTGTTTGAATAACATTCTAAAGCCTTTATAAGAGTAGCTGGAGTAGTATCTCCATTTCCTTCTGTAGGTGTGCTGACCGTCTTTCCCGCTCAGTAGCAGCTAGGTAACTCAGTACTTCCATTCTCAAGGTGGACATTATCTTCATGGTGTTTTGTGGTGTCCCCGACGGTCATTTGCTTTGTCCTGTGTTAGGTCACTCACAGACGAACTAGCTGCTGTGGGATAAAAAATGCATCATGCAGAAGCTGAGTCATGGTAACATTTTATTTGCATGTTCTTATCATGCAGTAACTGTCAGTTAACTGAAGTAAAGAAAGACTTTCATGAAAGATCATCAGATTTTTGTGTTATGATGGAGGTAATAAAAATTTGTTAAGCTTCTGAAACACCTAAAGTGATGTTCATCTAAAGAAATATACAATATAGCCATTCATATGTGAGTTATATTGTTTTAATAGTCTATGATTTATAAAGTTTCTGACCGAGCACAGTTAATCTGATTTTAAAATCGATTTATGTATTTGGTCAGCTTAATGTTGCCCTGCAAGTGTTTATTTCTTTATTTTCAACAGAAGAACATCTGTGGAAATTACTTCTCAGGTGAGGTTTCACACTGTAAAGGGCTGGGTTTAAGTGGCTTAGTGCTGATTTAGCGCTCTCCTAGTTGAGTTGACTCTTTCTCTGTTAAGCAATTTAAGTCTTTCTTTCTTAAAATTAGCAAATTTTTTCCTGATAGGACATGTATTTATTTGTTCTCATTGCCTCAATATTATCCAGGATTTATCAAGAATCTCCATATTACATTTCCTTAGAACAGCTGAATTTTTCAACATTTTCATTCTGACTTATTTTTTCCTATTCTTTTTGAGGTTCTAAATCAGACTTCATTTTAAGGCTCATTCCTTTCACTTGTAAAAACATGCAAATGACACTTCTCAATTGTTTTTGAACTAAACAGTTTTAGACATGTTACAGCATACTCCTTGGGCATATCTGCAAAATGATGAATCTGAAATTCTCTTGAATTGTCCTTCCGAAGTGGAAGTTGTTTTGTAAAAAAAAGAAAATGGGACATCTGCATGTGCCCAAGTTCTTGAAGAATCAACAATTATTTGCCTTGTAGGACAGTAAAAGCACAGTCCTTAAATGCCTTCTGCGTTTTTCTGTCTACCTGAGCCTGCTTTCTACAGACTGTTGCAGTATGTTCTTATTGCAGTTTTGAATGGCTCTAGGATCTCTTTCAAAAAGCCACTCATGTTGCATGTTTTGGGGTTAAATTGGCCTCAATCAATGTTTATTTCTGGATCATCTCACTTTGCATACCACATGCTCACCAGCCTTGTGCTTCATCACTTACTCTCCCTTCAAAATGACAATGGATTGTTGATTTTCTTAGCATTTTCATTTATTTTTCCATGATTCATTTTCTTTTCAGAGCCATCAGTAGAAGACAGAACAGAATGACCAGTGGTTTCAGAATACTTAATTTCATAGAAATATCAACAATCACAGCAAATGGTTTGTCTGCTGGTGTAACAGGTCTTGTTTTGACAGGGAACAAGTTACAGGTTTCAGCTCCTGTTACACTAAACACTATTGCCAGTTTTACTCATCGTTGTTGCTTATTACATACTGCACCAGTCTCTTGACATAAGAGATCCAGTCCTCATTTGAGCTAGCAAACAATTCCGTATTCTTAAAAGACAAAGAGTTTTAATCCTTTTTTTTCCCCAATCTATATGGTATATTAAAGTCCCAAGGCTGCATCTTGCCATTTTCATTCCACTGTATACAGGTTTGGGACCTGTACTAACCCCTGAGAACATGAGAAGCTCTATTCATTCTGGATTTCAAATAGCCACATTTATTAACTATATTCAAGTACACAGATTGTATTTAGTTGGGACTTCATCAGACAAGAGGTTTTTCTGTATGTCTGTCAAATGACCAAGCGCATGATCAAGTTAACACCACTGTACCGCAGAAAATCTGAAGGTATGTTATTGGCATCCCAATTGCTTTTTGTGATGTTGTTAGCTGCTGATATCAGGTTAGAAATAAAACCTTATCCTTTGAGATTCGGATTAATTTAAATAAAATGTTCCGGTGCAAAACTGTCACTTAGCATGTCCGAACATCATTCAAATAAACTCCAATTGACCAGCTCTCTAAGCCCTTGGAAACCAAAAACGTCAACTATATTGACATATTTAGGCCTGCACTTCTGTTTGCGTGTGTGTGTGTGTCTATCGCATTCACCTGCAGCTGTGAAACAGTGGGATATGTAGTGCAAGCCAACTCCCAAGGACCCCACTGTAGCTGGAGGGAAAAATATCTTTGGGAGATATTACTAATGGATTAGGCAAAAGGGGAGAGGTAAGGGCATGCCCATATTAACAAGTAAGCATCAAAGAAAAGCAGCATTGTTCTTCTGTTTAGCTCAAGAGAAGGACAGCAATTCAATCTACTGTTTGTGTAAAGGGAAGAACAGGGGATATACATCTGGGAATATAGGCAGGAGGTGCAATAGAGAAGAGTGCAATGGAAGCAGAGGACACCTGTGTAATGGGAGGTGGTATCAAAGACAGACAACTTACTGAGTGCTTGTGGTGTCATTTCACCATTATTTATTCCAAGGTAACTCACGTCTTATTCAGGTATTCGGTTGAGAGTGTTATATGTAAGGCAGTATGCTTTCAAGCTGCCTGTGAATTAGTGCAACAAAGTGCAGAGGAGCATTTCCAAAGGAAACAAAATAAAGCAGAATGCATCTTGTAATCTATACGCTAAAGGCAAAGAGAGACACAAAGACAACATTGTGTCAGTGTTACCTGTTTCAGTAAAAGGTGAGGCGTTTGGAACTAATAAATATGCTGATGGAAAATGAAGTGACTGTACAGGAAAAATCTATCTTCTAATGACAGAAGTGTGCCAGGGATTTCTAAAACCCGTTAGAAAGAGGTATCCCTACATCTGAGAACATTTCCCAGTTTTTACCATTCCCATGAACAGATATTTGATGGCATTTAGCAGTTGCAGAACTCATATTTGCATTTGTCCAATGTAAAAGATGTTCCTAATCAACATTCAATGTATCTATATACATGTGCAGAAGCCATGGACACTTGACACGCATAGACTGACAAAAAAAAATAGAAGACTCTCACAGCTAAGAAAAGCTTCGGGATCTCTAGCCAACAACCCTTTCTTCCAAGGAAAAGTTTAACAAACTGACCGAATATCTGGGTAAAATGTATTACAAAGCCTATAGAATTTCTGTGTGTCACGTGCCATGAATTCCAGAAACAAAGTCCATATCCATTTGGGCAGAAAGAGGTGTGCTGATGTGTTGAAAATACAAAGCATTGGTCTTGTTGCTCTTGTGCAGATCAACTGTGTAGCACATTAAAAGCAATTCCAGTGGTATTTGGATGTGTTGAACTTCTTCCTTATGCATTGAAGACTGATGCATTCACACGTGTCTGGGATTTCTAGCTGTCTGCAGCTCGTATAGATGTATCCTACCTACAGTCCCGTGGTCATGGCGCTTACCTGAAGGAGAGACGCCAGAGGACAAGGCACACATAGGGATTTGAACCACAATGTTGAACTGAAAAATCAATTATTTTCACAGTCCTGAGCTCATGAACTAGTTTGAAAGATCAAGAGAAAGGTTGTTAAACAGTATTTGAATACCGATGCAATTTATACAATTTATATTCCCCAGAAAGTCGACTTAAACATATGCAAGAGCCTGTCTGGAAGTGATGAAAACTGGAACCAGGGACTGACACCAGAAAATCTCTCTCATCTACTGGTTACTGCAATAACAAGCTCTATACAGGGTGGACATTAAATGAGGGAACAGAAACATTTACCATTTCAACTGGCTCTGTACATAGAGATCATTGTGTTAAGAGTTGTACAAACACAAAACAGGTGGTCTCTGTCTATTGAACTCCATTTTATATATGTGTGTGCAAATGATAACAGAATACAACTGAAGACCACAAGCAAAAGGGGAACACAAGTTAATGAGACATCTATGGGACATGAGATAAGCTGTTGAAGACACGTCACACAATCTCACTAGCTGTTGGTGGTTTTCTTTGTTACCTAAATATAAAAGTGCTGATTATGGCAATCTCATATATAGTGTACTGTAGTAATCCACATCTGAAAGAAGTTTGTATGTTCCTTGCCCAGCAGAATCAGAAAATAACCTCATGCCTGTTATGAGAAGATGAAGTGACTTCTCTCTATGGATCATATAAAAAATATGGCTGATATTAACATATGGGTTTGTTTATCACCTTCTATTTCTTCAAACATCCTTGTTCTTCAATCCTGTTTAGCAAAATGCAAACCACTTACCCATCTACTGCCTTGTATCTGCTGTCAAACATCACTCTGCTTACAAAGATTTGAAAATGAACACACAAGGGAAGCTGTGTCATAATTTGACTCTGTCATATAATAGGGCAAAAGTAGTACATGCCATCTAGGACAGGGAATTTTTTTATGTGCTGCTTTGCACACTGCATTAATTCAACTAATTGAATTTTCAGAGTTTTCTTATGCTAACAGAGAAATGTGAAAACACACTGCCTAATGAATAGAAAGACTGCACACATTTTAGCAACTCATTGAGTTTTACAATTCATATTAAATTTATTTCAAATTTTAAAGTTAAAACCTTTTAAGCAATTAAAAATATTTAAGGCATTTTTTTTTATAAAACCAGTTTCAACAATGTAAGCAAACTTAACGAGTGTTCCTAGGTTTCAACTGGTATTTTTTGTACCACAGCAAACAATTCAAGGTAAATGAGTGACCTAGATAACTAAATCACTGCTAGTCATTAAAGAGGAAAGAACAAAGGACTGCAAGCTAAAAGGGAAAGGGAGGGTGAAACAAAGAAAAGAAAGAGAAAATAATTTTTAAAAAGAAGGAATAAATGCCAACAAAATGTTGTGCTGTGTGTTTTAGCTACATTCTATTTTTTACACAGTGCTTTATCTTTTTATCTGGTTTATCAGTGCATGAGTCACTTTACTCAAACCTTTGTTTTCAAATGTCCTTAACTTTATCTTGCTTTAGTCCTGAAATTGGAATGCTACTATTTCACGTGACAAAGTTTCTGTTTACGTGATAGTCTATTACTTGGCTGTGGGCAATTTTTGTCCTTCTAATTTAAAAATATGATTTTCCTTCTACCCTTGCCATCCTGAGGCATTTGGTCTAGCTGTATGGCTAAAGTTGTCATTCACCTCTGAATCAAAAGATCAGTGAGAAAACAAAGTGCTTCCTGAATTGACTTTACAGGCCAGACAGAAAAGATGACAGTAAGGGAAGCATCAGTCAAAGATAACATTTGTGTCCATGGCTGTCAAAAAAAAAAATAAATCTGTATATAACTAGAAAAAAAAGCAGGTCCTTCAGTAGAGTTGGCTGAATAATTCATTGTGAATAAATTATCCAGCAGATGTACTCCCCACACATTGCTTTTTGTTTGTTTGTTTGTGAATGGTTTGTGAACAGACCTTTTCTTCTGCTAATGTATTCCTTATTTGGAAATGTTCACCACAGTCTTTGTACAAATCAAAGATGCTACCAGAAAGGTATTTGGTAGTAATGTCAGCACTTTGGGTCAAACATATGGTTCATCTAGTTCAGTGTGGTATCAGTGGTCACCATAAGAACTTTGGAGTATAAGGAAACAACGTATCCCTCTCATTGAGATTCTTCTCTTAGTAAACTCTTACAGATTGTGAAAACCAATGATTTTCAAACTTCCATGAGAGAGATTGCATCAAGGTTTCTTAGCAGAAGTGTTTGTATATTCATTTGCCATGAATGTGCCAAGTTACTTTTTGAATCATTGTGGCTGTGATTTTTTTCTGTTTAATTCAACCACAGTAAACGAACCTGCTTTTCCTGTTGAATTTGCTATCTGGTCCATTTTTCTGTTGTGGACAGTCATACCATATTCATAGCTTTCATGATGGTCACTCAATCATGCAGTCATACAAAAACAGGATGAGAGAAGACCTCATGGGATCGTCTAGAATATCTCTGGTATCAGTTGAACCTGCATGAGTCCTAGCAGCTGTTGAGCTAATCTATTTTTAAAATCCTCCTGTGATAGAGACTCCACAGTCTTTCTAGTCAAACTGTTCTTTACCATTACGAAGTTGTTCTTGATGTGTAATTTCAGTCTCTCTTACTGTTAAGGTCATTCATTCTCATCTTTTGGAACTGGGCATAGTGAGTAGATTATTGCCTTTTTCTTTTCTGAAGAACTTTACATAGCCCAGCCTTCAACCTTTCAGTTTTCCTTAATTTAAACAGCTTGGATCTTTCATTCTTTTTTCAGTGGTCCTCTTTGTAGGTCCTCTTTGTAGGTCTTTCCTTTCATTGTTCCCTGGTCTCCCTCTGATGTGGTTCATGAAGTATGTTGACCAGAGCTGGACATGGTACTCCAGCTGAGGCCCTACAAAGTAGTGTAAAGCTGAAAGATTTGTTCATATTTTTTGCAAGCTATATTCCACTTACACATCTCAGTATGATGTTTGCCATCTTCAGAACAGCATGATATTTTTGATCATGTTCAGACTGTAGTCTAGTCTATCCCTTGGATCTCTTTCCAAAAACTGCTATCTAGCCAGCTGTTCCCCATCCTGTGTTTGTGAAGTTGATTATTCTTGCTTATTTGTAATACCTCACACTTGTCTCTATTGGATTCAACCCAGTTTTCCAAGACCATTTCTTTAATTTACAATGATCATGCCAAATTCTAGATCTATCTCCTATATATTTCAGACATTCTCAGTTTCATTTCACATGCAGATTTAATAATCTTTTGGGGCTTGTTTGTTTGATTGCTTTGATTGGGAGTTTTTTACTATTTTATTAGCTTTAAGTTCTGTTATACAGATCACTAATAATGTATATTGAAAGGGTTCATAATCTGGACAGACTCTTTACGGATACTTGTAAATCTTCTGCTTGTGTCTTTTTTCCAAGCAAACAAATCACAGCATATTTAGTCTCCTCCTCTTAAGTCCCTCCTCAAGTGGAAGCATTCGAAGAAAAATTAATTTAGTATCTTCTCATATGGAAACAATGCTCTTTGTTTCACTTTTGTGACACGTTCTCAGCTCTGCAGGATCCCTTTTCGGGGGAGTAGGTTGTAAAGAACGCTGTAGATATGCTTGTGTAAAGAATTTAGACAGTATGTAATCCAGCTTCCTGTTTCATTCTTAATCTTTTTTCCTAAAAAATCCTGACATCTATTAATATTTGTGTATCATACAGTACAATACTGATGTTCTTAGAGAACTATCACAATGACTTGTGGTCGATAATAATTCATTTAGAGCTCCATTTACCCAGCTAAGTCACTGGATGCTGTTTGCTGCGCTGTCTGCTGTTGTCCTTGAATCTCGCTGATTAGTCCAAGTCCAAGCTACAGCAAGAGACAGCTGCAGAGCTCAGATAGCTTTCTCTGAGCTTATACTGTAAAACATTTTGCTTCTAGTGCTGCAAATCTCAAATAAAACCTGTCTCTCTCTCCTTCTCTCCCTTTCTCATATAGTCCATCATAGTTTATTACAATGAAATGACTACTTTTTTAAAAGGAAAATAATAAAAATAAATATTGTGTAACAACAAAGATCATGATCAAGCTAGTTTTCTTGATAAGAGAAAAGAGCCTCCCAATATACCTAAAAGCGAGAAACCATCTTCAAGTTCAGTCACTCAGTTCAAACAGGCTAAATGTGCATTTAGAATTAGATTTATTAATTTATTTCTTTTCTTTTTGGTAAATCCTGTTTGGATCTTGTCCTGAGGGTTGCAAGCTGAGTGGTGCCTGTCATTGGTGGGAAACAGAAATACATACTGTGTACATAACGTAGTATATGCCAGCAACTGGTGTACTTTAGCACTAACTAGTTATAGAGTAAAATTTAAAAGAATTACAGGAGTGGTGAAGGGAAAACTCCATTGCTGTTCAAGAGTTGAGGATGAAGTACTATATTCTGGACAAACTGGGACATATAACTAAACCTCTAAAATTAGCAAAAGTATTATGTTTATGAGTATTTAGTTAAGTCCAGCATTCTCCTTGCAGAGCATTTATGGTAGGTAGCTAATGTTAATTACAAAAAGCACAGAAATTCATTGAATTGTGTGAAAAGTATTGCCTCTCTACAATAACTTTTCCAAACAAACTGTATATCTACAAATGTTTACATCTTCTGTCTTTTTATTTAATAACCTTCACAGTAAATTTTTGTATTTTCAGAGTGACTGAAAATATATTTGATTCTTTTTTGAAGTCAATAATGCGCTTAAATTACTGGTATGGATTTACAATGTCTTGTTAAAAGAAGCTGTTAAACTGTTTTTCTGTCTTTCTGTCAGTGCCTTCTGCTTTTCCATGTCAACCTTTTATGAAGTGTGTCTGAGGAAATCAGTGAGTTTGCTTTTGTTCAGGGAAGGTTAAAGCCAAAGTGTTAATTCTCTACTTTGCTTTCCTTCTGTTTTTCAAAATGCCTTCCGCTAAGTATTTGCTCTCCTGGGAAATGCCTTTTGATCCGATATGATATCCCAAAGGAATAAATGTTACTACTGTGACACTTCCAGTGCCTATACTGGAAAGTTCTTCATGTTCAAAAAAATAAAGTAGTTGCTGTGCTACCATTCATGTTACCTGGCTGCTCTAAAACATATCATCTCCTAGATCTGGATTTTTTTGACCATGACCAACACAATGATTGGCGGAACAAGATGAAAGGATCATTTATCTTGATGTACTGCCTCTGCCGTCATCAGGCCCGTCACACTAGGATCTTCTATATTTGCCAACATAGACACAGTATCTCATCTAACTAATTCACTTACAGTAGCTTCCATGAATGTGTAAGAGAAAATTAGTGTATTCTGCATTGAATGGCAGCTTTTCAAATAGCCTGTAAATGTGAGGCTGATCTGATTAAGCACTGATTTTTACAATGAAACTGTTTACATCTAAACTAATAACCTTAGCCTCTCTTTATACTTAGTAGACTGTAGTTCTTGGGACCTAGTATAAGCAGCCTAAAGTTGGAAATATGAATATCTCTTAGTAAATCACTTTTTATGAGCTCAGTAAGCACAGTCTGGCTTTTAAGGAGAAAGGATGAACATCATAACATGGCATTGTCTGATATTTACTGAAAAGTAGTATACTTTAGAAGTAGTTTTAGGCATGAATGTGCCTGAAGATGAAGAAGTTTTTGTATGAAATTCACACACAGTGTTAAAAACAAGCTCATGTCGGAGTAAATTACACCAACACACCTGTATCGATTTACAAAAAGAAGGAGTTTATTAAGTGCAAGTTGTTACATCAGAGTTTAGCCACATTTATTACTTTTAGGTAGACTAGTTTTATTTTATAAAACTAATGTAATGATTGCACTCTGCTTTATCTGTGCACACCTTATTTGTAATGATTTCTGAATCATGTGACTGTATATTTAATTAAATTCAATGAGAGTGTTTGTTCATGTTTATTAGTCCACCTGAGTCGCCAAACAATAAGTGATTTTAATTTAAATATGACTATATAAAACCATAATTGTCATTGTTTTCAAAAGAAAGACTCAGTGTAGAAGACTACATAGAGGATTATTGATCATTAGAGAAAAAGTCTTACATTCACATTATAAAATTTTTCAATGCTGGTCTTTCTTCTTTTACGCATGCTGTTGTGCACCAGCTTCCTACTTCATCGGCAGTGACATTGGTTTTAAATACCCTCTGTTTCGGAACCACCTTGCATTAACATTATAAAGCATTAATTTCAAGACTTATTGATTGCGACTGTACCAGGTAACACAGCTCTGGTAAACAGTTTGGAAGAATTTCTCCTTACAAGCGCAACTTTTAAGATGTCATAGTTTGCCTTTTCAGAATGGAAACAATTTAGTTGCTTTTTCACCAAACAACCAAAGAAACAAATTAGAAGTTGGAAGTTGTAGAGATCTTTGCATTCCTGTGACTGGTGATCATGCCTAATCTGCGTCCTTGTTACTTATCCTGTTGTCTTTTATTTGGGTTCAATTTGGTCCCACCACTGCCTCGCTGAGCTCCACGGGGCTAACTGCCGAGTGAGCTGTGACTGAGAAGCTGGTAAAAGCAAGCTAATTCTGTTCCTCCATGACACATACTACTTGAAACAGGAGATTTCAAAATAATTTTAATGAAGTTTTGTACTGAAATAAAACAGTTCTATTAATCTCAAGTGGAAGTGAATGGAGTGAAAGGAGAATCTCAACACTTACGATTTTGGAAACAAGACCGCATACAGTACCACTATCATTAGCAGTAAAAGCTCCAGAACCATTGAGTGTTACATTGGTAATAACTTATCTATTTTTAGAAATCTCAGTATGTGTGAGGTACTAACAGACTTGATTTATCCCAAGAACTTCAGAATGATTTAGTGTTACCTTATCCATCATTGGTAGCAAACACAGCAAAAATCCTTTTATCAAGGACTGAAGAACTATGAAAATACTTCTTAGTATATTGTACCTAAGAATCAAAATAATTTATAAAAATTTCAAAAGTTACTTTAAAGTATAGGCATGTAGTATCTAAGAAATCTTGTTCAGGTAAATTTAAGAATTTGACTTTGGAGACCAAATCAAGGATACTCCAGTTTAAATTTGTTGTTCATTGCTTCCTTGCTTTTCAACATCAAACAGATATGTCAAAACATTTCACTGTAATTTTAAGGAAGAATCAGATCAAAAAGATGCTGCCATAACACAATTCCCTCTGTCTCTTTAGCAAATGTTTTTATGACAGGATTTACTGATTTTTGGATCATCAAATTCCCTTGTAAACACTGAGTACTCACTGATGTAAAGTGAAGCAAACACTGGATACTGATGTGATCTATCACTCACCAGCATAGCATCTATCTACTAAAGTCATAGCTTTCTATGTGCTATTTGCCTGTCTCCTCACAGATATAAATGAAAAGAAACAGAATTCCGAAGATAAAGGTCTCTAAGGTGGGTAATTCAGTGAACAATCAAAAACATTGAGAATTTTTTTTTTTCTTTCTGACATGGAAATGACAGAACAAGTGAAATTGCGAAGGCATTAACTTCGTTGTGAAGTCACCAACTCTGAATGAGACCATCTCTAAAGGAAAAATTTACATACGAAAGCTTTTCTTAAAATGTTTATTTTAAAAAAATAATCAATATGCTCATTCATGGTAAGAAACTTACCTACAGATCCACAGCTTTTAATATACTGATTGTAGCAGGTAACTTTTTCTAAATTAATAATTTAGTGCAGGAAATGATATAGTACTAAATCCGTCCTGGTCTACCTTAAAATTTAATAAGCTTGCGTCATAGAAGTAAGGATTCTATGGGATGCTCCTTCAAACTACAAATAATTTATGCTGGCAGACCATGTAATCTCAATGGTAACATGTTTGTTTACTATTCCCTTTTAGTAGAAAATCCCCAAATGCAAACAAATTTCTGACACTATCCAGTTCATGTAAATGCAAAATCTTGCTAGAGTGTCATCTTCCAAAATGCTCTAGTATTTAATCCACTCTGCCAGTTTAGTCATTTTTATGGAAATGCATCATAGCTGGTTTTCACAGCATCACTAAACTATATTTTACTTTGAATCTTAAATATCATTGAGTAAATATATTAAAAGGAATGCCTTGTACTTGATAATTGAGCAATCAAAAATGGAATAAATGGTGTGTCCAGCTAGGCATATTATTTCTTTGTTTTCTAATCCTTTTGTTGTGCTTCATTTTGTAAGTCTTCCATACAGCTGAATAGAAAATGTTATCAATAAAGGCAAGCCATTAATCCACCCATGACAAAAATTAAGATATATTTGTCCTTTAAGGCTGACTGCCTCTGTTCTGTTCAGCTATGGAGGTCAATAACCTGTAAGTGTTTAATGAATATTGCTATAATGTTACTTTCATTATTGAATTAGAGATGGCTTTGAAGAAGACATAATGGTTTGATCTGTTTTGTTTTATATTTATTAAACTTTAGAAAATGTATGAGTTATATTTCTTCAGTTAATATTTTGAAAGAACATGAATATTTACATAAGATTTACATAAGAAAAAACATTTTAAATTAATAATTAATAATCTTCTGTCTGTTAATGAAGACATTTTTACTTTTGTGAATCCTAGCAAATCTGAAATAGATTTATTACTGTAGACTATTTCACAGTCCCGGGATTAAATTATTACCATGTAATTTTATATAAATATTTTATATATTCATTATTTAATGTTGGTTAGTCTTTATTATCAGCAGATTAAGAAAATGGAAGGGCCAATTAAAATCACAAAGATTTCACTGTTAACAGAATAAGAAAATTTCAGATTTAAGGTCCCTTCAAAAAATGAACTTAAACCCAGATGTAGATGGTCTGTTCTTCAAAGCACTTAGTGAAATCTCAGTACGGCATAAAAGAAGATGCATCGGACTCCAGCAAATGTGCAGTGAATGTGTCTGAGAACAGGTTTACCTCTAGTCATAACACTTTTACAGTGCTCTAAAGAAACTGCCTTCATTAGCACTTCTCAAAATATAACAGGCAACATATGGAAGAATTTTTCTGGCCCTCAAATAGCCACTCAGATCATTGTACTGAGAGACCAAATGTTGGTCTCTGAAATTGTCCTGGATACTTACACTGCCACATATTTTGCAAGTTCCAGCAAAGAAGGAAAAGGAGGAGTTACCCTTTCTTCTGCCTCCATAAGTACACGGGTTTTGTAAGAATAAGTTACATAGTACTATTGATAGCAGTTTCTTACAGAAAATCTGGCTATACAGAAGTTTTGTACAGAAAATCTGACCTGTTCCAGTTTTCCTAACAAAGCAGACCTGAAAACAAATTTCTTAGAAACATCAGTTGTACAATTCAACTCTATCAAAAGCCTTCTCATCTGCTGAAAGTGAATAATTCTCAAACCAGCCATTAGATAATAACTTAATTGCACAATGGGGACATAGAGAAATCTAAATTATATTTTAAAACCTCCTGTGCTGTCATCAGTTCATGCGTAAGACTGCTTAGAGCAGGCAGCATGGCAGTACAGGGCACAGAACAGATATATAACAGAAGGTTCTTTGTGGATTTTACTTTTTTTTAAAGTAAGTACATACAGTCCTCACTGCTTTTGTGTTTTGCAAAATCTTGCAATTCTGTTTTGTTTTATTTCTTTCCTATATTCTCCAGCAGTATATCAGATACAGGTTAGCATAACTCATGGAACAACACAGAGTTATCTGTGTTGAAGATGTTACTGTCTTAGGCAGCTCAGCAGTCATTCCTCTTATTTTGCTTATATGACAATTTCATCGTTAAGTTTATGTTTAATCGGTTTTTTCCTTGAATTAAAGTTAAGCATGTGAAAATGTTATTCTCCAACATGAGTCAAACTATCCTGAGATAACTATGCCTCATAAATAGTAGACACACATATTTCAACTAATGTTAGATCAGAAATAGAAATAAGTAAGCAAATTAAATCACTAGGGGTTAAAAAACAAACAAACAACACCAGGGAAAAATAAAATTAAAATTACTCTTGCAGTGGTCAGAAAGAGCTTATATGTACTAATATGTCACACCTGCCCTCAATACTATTACAAATCCTTTCAAATGAGAAGGAACAGAAAGGACAAAAGGAGTGCAAGGTCTCAGATGCTGCTACCAATACTTCAACATTTTCATAACAGTTCTCCTGTTGACCATTAGCTGTGTGTAATTTGAGTTAGAAAAAAATACAAATGCATACGTGTTTCAAAAATGTTGCCAAACTGCTAACAAAATTAATGTGAAGTTCAAATTTGTGTGCATGTGTGCGAAAGCACAATAATTGCAAGCCAGTTTCTCAGCACGGTGACAGGTCACCAATCTACTCTTTGTACGGAGCTGTCTTTTAGAAATCGCTGTTTTATTTAGTAGAATGTTTTTTAGCTGTTATGGTTGCAAAGAAAATATTTGTGATGTGAAAAGGGTATTAAAAGGAGCAATGTTCTTTTTCCAGACATAATGCCAAGTGAGATCCATTCATCAAAGAAGGCTATTAACCTTTATACCTAGAGCCTCACTTGTCAATATCCTTAACTTTCCTTCCAATGATCATTTTATCAGAAAAGTCTGATTCTTTCAATTCCTCATTCCAGACTGCCAATCACATCTGCTGAAACATCTAGCTTCCTTGATGGCCTTCTTAATGCTATATATTGTAAACATAATGGTCCTAAATATATGAAACTGTGGAATAGTAGAATTTAAACTGAACAGAATAATAAGATAAATAACACTGCTTCTATTTTTGCTTGATACTGATATTACTATTTACATTGCTATGAAGCACTTTCATATATGATTAGTCAAAATCTTCTGTTCTTCAGTTAATGGATTCTGCCAAAGAATTTCTAGTCTGTCATTTTATAATGCCATATAACTAAAAATCTTCCACCCACGTATAAATCCAGATCCATACGGCTTATAAATAGAAATGTACTTTATATCTAAACATGCAACCAACTTCTACCACATGAAAATGGTGTTATTCTTTATGTTATTCTTAATGTGTCTAGTCACATTTTTTACTGTCATGGTTCTTCAGTGCCTGGCCTTGTTTTCTTTTTAGATACAAGTTTCTCAGTAATTCCAGTCTTCTTTCTGACATACTTTATTCAGTCCTATGACTCCCTAACCTTTCTTAGTTCATGGGATTGAATTCTACTTGCCCTAATTTAAGAACGGGATTTAGCTCCAGACTTGGACACCTAAATTTACGTGTCTATGGGTAGTCTGGTTTCCTATTTTAGTCCCTGGAAAGCTGGATCTCAATTTGGTTGACCATACATATATTTTCAAATGCCCTGTAGTATCCATGATATGATTCAAGACCTAGGTTTATAATATAATGACATAAAAACTGATGCTCTTCCGCAGTTGATGCTCTTCTGCTGCATGCCAGGAAGGAGATGCAAGAGAGTTCTCAAATAGCACTCATGTTTAGGCAGCTGAAATAGGTACCTGTTTGACTTAAGCATTGGAGTCAGAAAGCAACTCCACTGAATGAAATCAGATATCCAGTATAGGAGGAGATAAAAGCTCTCTAGGTCCTGCTGGCTGTATTGACCAGTTCTTCACTCACTATAGCGGATACTTAAGACACTCAGGGAACATAAGCACAGCTGCACTATGCAGAGACATAGACAAGCTGAATCTTACCTATGCTGTTTCTTTTTTCTTCTGCAGACTCTTCTCTAATGCCATTCTACTGATATTTTTTTTTGCATAACCTTTTCCTCCCCTGACAAATAATCTTTTACATTTATCTTTTCTCGCATTCGTCATAAACCTAAATACTGATTTTCTTTTGTCGTCTTCTGTTTTCCTTCTCTTCTAGTTTTCTCTTTATATCCTTCCCACACAAATTGATATAGGTGTGATGCATTTGCTTGAAGTTAAATGTTTGCAAAGGAGATACCAACTCTAACGATTCAGCTTTGCCTCCCTTCACAGTCAGTGTAGGAAGGCGGGTGATTTTAAAAAGTGGTTCATTGGACTTGCTTTGGATAGTAACTCTAAGATGATAATAATTATGCTTCCAAGTGCCTATTTTTTTTCCACTGAATACTGTTTAGGAAAATTCTTTGTGAATACAACATAACAGTGCAAGTTGAACAAGTTCTGGAAAGTTAGGGATTTTCCCTGTTTTATCAATATTATTTACTGCTGAAATCACAGATGAACAATCTAATTCTAATTTATCTAGTAACTAGATAAATTATCTAGTAATACAAGTCAATTATCTAGTAACACATCCACCAATATTTTACTTTTATACATATAACCACGTTTGACTTACTAACCTCATGTGTGTCTTAAAACACGGAAAAAAATAAAAAGACGCACTTGTGTGTTGTTTGTGTGTATTTTGCTGTTTGTTTTGGCATGCTGAAGAGCTGAGGAGCCCAGGGAAAGCTCACTCATCCTTTGCAAACTTGCCACTCTGCTGCCAATATTTGATCTCCAATCTTACATCTTGTTTATTTTGTTTGTAGTGAATTATGATTATGGCATTGTGCCTTTTGAACAGACTTCATTGATATAAAAATGTGCTCTGATCTGGCCAAGTGAAAAATACGTAATGTCTTCTAACAATGATTCCAGTGAGAGCTCTTTTAGGACCCTTTTTAAAAATAATGAGATGGTCATAACTCCAAACCAATGAATATTCAGCAGTGTAGCCATTGTCAGTCCAAAATAGCTTGCAAATTAATAAGAATGAAAAAGAGTTCTTGATCAGCTTTTGATTGTGATTTTTGAAGTGATCCAAGCAACTCACGTACAAGACCAGACTTGTAATTTGCTTACTGGACTACAAGCAGGCATCTATCTCTTGTGGTAAATCCCAGTTAACGTAGTGAGTTGTTTTAACAGGCTAGAAAACATGGAAAATCATACAAATTATGTGCAGAAGAAAGTGATTGCAAAAATACATCAAGAACAGTGAAATTGTTCAAGAAAATTAACAAGATGTATCAGTAATTCCTCTTTACCCCTATGTAATGTACAGCTGAGAAGTCAACAGGCAGTTTGAAAAAAAAAATGCCCCAAATCCCTTATAGTATGTTTGAATATATACTGCAATTTGTAGTGATGCATTACTCTATTTCCACAACTAACAGTAAGCATATGTCACGGAATATATTAATTAGTTTTTAATTCAGTGTGATAATTCGATATTCTTTCAGGTTCTATTACTTTAAGGAGACTTTTCAAGAGGTTTGAGTTTGACCCAAACTGTCCACGATTCAGGCTGATTGTCACATGGTCTGGTTAAAGTGCCACCGGTGAACTCTAGTGTAATGTAATCTGGAAGCATCCCTCAGATTAAGGGAAGGAAATGTCTTGGTTTTTTCTTTCCCCCTTAGTTGCCTCATTCTCCAGACTGTCTTGTCTCCTCTCCTTGGTGATATGCAATGGAGCAGAGAGGTTATGGCAGGTGCTGTCAAGACCATAGCTCCAATCCCAAAAGTGGAAAGTGGATGGTGATACTGCCCATATCATATCTAAGGATAGACATGAAGGTGACGATTCAGTCTGATCCTAAGTATATTGTAGAGAGCACGCATCTAATTGTCACAGCCTGGTTACAGACAGCTGTAATATCATAGAGGAGAATGCAAAAAAAAAAACAAAACAAAACAAAACAAAAACCCACACTCAAGAAAAAAACACACTTATTTAGAATTACCTTTACATGCACCTTTATGCAATTTGTGATTAGGTATCACTGATTTACAGATAAATTATGTATTTATAAGAATAGCAGGAAGGTCTGGTTCTAGCAGCTTAATAGAAAATAAACAGCATTAATTTAAATTCATGCTCTAGGGTTTAGGACAATATCTGTTTGTCAGCAATTACTCAGACACTTGTACAGGGAGTAAATAATTTTTGTATTTACTGCCTGTGAGATCGGTGTGTGTGTATGTGCATTCTTCTGAACCATCTGGCATCAACTGACCTCCATGGGATGACCAGTTAAGCCAGGTAGCAGAGTGGCTGAGCCAGGCATATGAACCCCTGGGTGTTGATACTGTATAACTAACATCTTAATTAATGACCAGGATGATGGGCCAGAGTGCACCCTCAGCAAGTTTGCAGATGATACAAAACTGGGAGGAGTGGTTCATACACCAGATGGCTGTGCTGCCATTCAGAGGCACCTCGAAAAGATGGAGAAATGGGCTGACAGGAACCTCATGAAGTTCAACAAAGGAAAATGACCAGTCTTGCACCTGGAAAGGAATAACCCCAGGCACCAGTACATGCTGGGGGCTGACTGGCTGGAAAGCAACTCTGCAGAAAAAAAACCTATCAGTGTGCCTTTGTGGCAAAGGCAGCCAACTGCCTCCTGGGCTGCGTTAGGAAGAGCATCACCTGAAGGTTGAGGGAAGTGACCCTTTCTCTCTGATTAGCCCTGGTGAGACACACCTGGAATGCTGGGTCCAGGTCTGGGCTTTGCACTACATGAAAGACATGGACATGTTAGAGCCCACCGAGCAAAGTACTATGAAGATGATTAAGGGACTGGAGAAACTTTCCCTGAGAGAGCTGGGACTGTTCAGCCTGGAGAAGAGAAGGCTCAGGGAGATCTTGTATGTGTGTATGGGGGAGTAAAGACAACAGAGCCAGGTTCTTCTCAGTGGTGCTCAATGGCAGGGTGAGGGGCAATGGGCACAAAGTGAAATGCAGGAAATTCCACCTAAGCATAAGAAAAAGCTTTTTTACTATGAGGATGGTCAAAGAACAGATTCCTCAGCCGAAATGCAGGAAATTCCACCTAAGCATAAGGAAAAGCTTTTTTTACTATGAGGATGGTCAAAGAACTGATTTCTCAGCAAAGTGTGGAGTTTTTTTCCTTGGAGATACTCTAAACACAACTGAACATAGCCCTGAGTGACCTGCTGTAGCTGTCTCTGGGAGTTTTTTTCCTTGGAGATACTCTAAACGCAGCTGAACATAGCCCTGAGCGACCTGCTGTAGCTGTCTCTTCTTGAGCAAGGCTTGGACTAGATGCTCTCCAGATGTGCCTTCCAACCTCAGCCTTTCTTTGATTCTGTGGTGATACTGATGGTGAGTTTTAATGACAAAACTGATATATCTTTAAACACTCATTATTATTGTCCTATCCACAAAGAAAAAGAAAGAAATATAGAAAGCAGCATACAATGTATTTTTCGGTCTGAAATATAGGGGTTCACTTCTGAAATTTTGATGTGAAAACTTCCAGTCAGTGTGAAGGGTGTCTTGTCTGGGAGTTTTCTTAAATGATGACTGTAACAAAAAATCATTGCAATGGGTCTGGTTGGGATGGAATTAGTTTTCTTCGTAGTAGCCTGTAGGGTGCTGTGCTTTATTTTTGTGATAAAAACAATAGTGATACCACTTCAGTGTTTTAGCTACTGCTGAACAGTGCTTGCACAGTGTCAAGACCTTCTCTGTTTCTCAATCTCCCCCACCCAGGGTGCAAATTTGGGGTAGGCGGGAGTTTGGGAGGGGACAGGGCAAGGACAGATGATGCAAAATGACCAGAGATATTCCATACCATGTAGCATCACGCTCAGCAATAAAATGGTGGTGATAGTGGGAGTTTTTTCTAAAGTAACCATCACTTGGAGACTGGCTGGACATCTCTCAGCTGGTGGGAGGTCTTTGCATCACTTGGGTTGTGCTTTTTTTTTTATCCCCACCCTTACTTCACTTAGTAAGCTGTATTTATCTCAACACACAAGTTTTTCTGGATTTTGCCTTCCAATTCTCTCCCTCTTTCTGCTGGGGGAAAGTGAGAGAGTAACTGGGTGGGGGCTTATCTGCTGGCTGGGTCAACCCACCACAGTCATGTAGATCATTTAGATCAAATACAGATGTGAACTCACATAGTAATAAAACAAGAATCAAGGTTAAAAGCAACTATTGTAAACACGTTAGCATTTGAAATTCTGCTATGTTAAGCAAAGACAGAAATACCATAGAGGTTTCATGACACATGGAGCTGTATTTTGTAGCTGCTAGAGTAAGATTAGTGATAGAAATGAATCTCAATCATCCAGATTATTTAGATATCATTCATAAAATTGCAGCAGTTCCAGACTTGTGCTGTTTGAATATCTTATGATGGTATTGTATTTAATTAACTGCACACAATCTAAAAGTGGCAGTTTTGCAAAATTGCTTTTCATTTCACTTTACATTTGTGTCTGAGAGGTCACAGAGCCATGAACAAAAGGGCAGTGAACATGGCTTAAGGAAAATTGCAGGAGACAGTCTTACTTCTGCTGTCATCCGAGTTTCACTGGTACTGCCTAACACACACGGAGGAAACAAATTCATTAAATAAGCACGGAACTTACATACTACTTAGCATGAGCAGTCTACTTGTTAGGTGGGACTGGTTTGTTTCTTTTGGTCCTCTCACGCCTGTGCTCCTTGTATCCCCCTAAATCCCTTATTCCCTGAATGGATGTGCAGCTTGGCCATGTGCTCATTTGTTTGTCTTCACCTGCTGCCTGAGGCCAAAGGATTGAGTTGTGTTTTTCAATTACAGACTATTGCAAGTGAGAAGCACAGGGTATGGGTCCATCAGTTCAGGACAAAGCTGGTTTTGCAAAGTGGGTTTCAGATCAAGAATCTTACTGCAGAATTTTCTGTTTGAGCTTTGTGGACACTCTCTTTTAAAAGCCACATCAAGAATATTCGAATATAAGAATATTCATTAATTCAAAGTACATTGCTATTGTATACAGAACAGATACCAGTGCAAAATATCCCATTTTATTGAAAGGCTGGACCTGATGCCAGCTTTCTAGGCACTGCTAGAAATGAAGACAAAGGTCTCATTTTCAGAAATGACAGAACTATTCTAACCAGATGCAACTGGTACAGAACTGATTTCCCAGAGGTTACTTTAGCATCCAGTAGTTGAAATTTAAGGCACACTTTTGAAAATTTAGGCTAGAAGATACTAACTCCATTTGTCTTTGGTTTTATATTTGGTACTATCACTGAGTAACACGTACCTAGACTGGTGGGCAGGTGTAGGACTGCTTCTTTATTGATACTAGCACTGGTCCCTAATCCAACAGCAAAAGGCACATGTGCATCAGCTCCTGCACACTATCCTGAATGCACTGAGTATTCGCCACCCTGAATGCTAGTTTGTGTTCAGCTCAGGATTTATCAAGCATTAGGTAATTTGCTTAGAATCAGCATTCAGAGATTAATTTTCCCATTAAAATTAATTTAATATAAATACTTTGTAGCACTTGGGTATATTCATTTCTTTTTCTAACTCTTCTGCCTGTCTAACTAGACTACCTGAGACAATTTAAGAAAAGCTATTGTACAAGAGGGCAAATTCACCCATAGGAATTCAATTATTTTTAGTCACCTGTATGTTCACCAGACATTTTTAGGTACTTATGCAGCTTTTACTGGTAAATTTGAAAAAATCAAGACCAAAGAGCTTTTTCTTGGCAAATGGTTAAGTTTTATATTTCACCCTTATAGTCACTCCTACTGTGCTTCCCTCGGTGGTAATGCTGAAATAGTTCTGAACTAGTAAAATAAACCTTTAAAAAGTTTCAAGCAGATTTTCTTGATTTAAAAATGATGATTTATGATTATGCGAACTAGGTTTAATATGCATTAGGAATTCAAATGCTGTTGCAATAATTTTTTAGTAAAAGCTGCTTTTTAGAACTACCTTTGCACATTCTCTCCACAAGCAATAATTCTTCATCTATAGAGTAATTTATTTCTTCTGGTTTTAATATGTTACAGATGAATGGTTGTATGTCTTTCCTGTTAGAGCATTACAAGACAGGCCACTTTTGCATTAGGCTGGTACTACAACAGATACCTGTGGTGCTCTTCATGGTTCATGTGGTACTAATTTAAATGGGAAGTTGCACATATTTCATTGAAACACTTGGTAAAGCCAGCTTTCACAGAAGGGTGCAAATGATGGACTGTTCTCTGTGTGCAGCTGAACTGCTCTAAATGTGTCAGTGAGGGTTATGGATCATTTCATTCACCCATCAGCTCTGGTCCGCTGTGTGTACAAATCACAGTATAGTGTCATCCAACAGAACATTCCTGACAATACTAGAACATTTATAGTACTGCCATTTTTAATAGGAGTTCTGCAACCCTGTTTAAATAGTATTACTTCTTTAACTCTTTAAATCCTGAATTTGAAGTCATTTTTGGTTTCCCTCTCTGTTGCGGTGTCTGCAGTTTGGACTCTTTGCTCATTTTTCTTGGCTTCATAGCTACTGGGAAAGGAAGTAAGACACCCTCAAGGTTAAAGGTAAGTTGCAGCTAGGACCTACATACAAGAAACTTTCAGTTTCCAAAAATGGTATGTTATTTTCTGTTTTTTCCTTAGCAGTGATCTTTGGATAATTCAATATCCCCTGAGCATACAGTCCCTTTAAATATCAAACAGTCCACCTTCATTCTCTGTCAAGAATCAATTGAATTGATTATAAATGTTATATGATTAGTAAATCCTTTGTCTTTCCATTGTCAGAATAAAAATCAATTTTGGCAGTTGCAGTATAGTATTTTCTCATTACCCAGACTTTACAGCTGAGAAAAGAAAGAAACTTGCTGAAATGTAAAGGAAACTTTCTCAGTAGTTTCTTGTCATGAATGGGAGAAAATGCAGCAAGAAACCTAGTATAATTATGATTATTGTAAAAGTAAAGGCGTATATTTTTACTTAGGGAGTGACCAACTGTTTTTTAAGTTACTTCTTTTGTCTTACTTCTCCTGTGTTAGAATTGATCCCTCCTAATCCTGCATAATAGACTGACAGAATTTGCGCACAGAAATGGCATCAATCAGACATACAAGTATGTACATTCAGACTTCCCTTTATTCTGTAACTGTCATTCAAAATCAAGGGTTGTGAGTATTCATTTCCTCCTGAAGAACTGGCGACTTATCTAGATGCAAGGGAGATGTTCAAGCTGGTGAAATTAAGGTAGCTTACTCAAAGTACTGAAGTTATAAACTCATGTTGAACCAAAACCGACAGTCACTGGAAATTGACTGGCTCCTAACTCAGACCTCCAGGTTTCTCCGTGGACTATAGGAAGATTCATCATCTCTGCTAGGCACCAAGACAAGGTGTTTAAATGTACACAATATGAGTATCTCCTATTGGCCAATTATGGATTTAGAAGTCTGTATTTAAGAAATAGGGTTTGAGATGTTTTAGTGCAAATCTTGACAGTTGGTAACTTCCCAGATCAGTTTACTACACCATAGTCCTTCAGAGAGTGGTTAATTTCAGACCAATGTTACTTCACATAGCTCATTTCTGAGTTTATACCAGGCACTGTCATTCTGCATATCTCCTAGATACACAGGGAGTGCTCTGAAAGCAGCACTCCTAAACAAAACAAAGCAGAAACCAGCAATAATTTTTGAATTGAACAACATGGGATTTTTTCTGAACATGAGTAAGCCTGCAAATCCATCCTGGTTGAAGTTAATAACACCAGAAATATTTCTAACAAACACCACTAACCATTTTCATCACTTGAAAAGAAACATCCTGGCAACCACTGTACATGTAAGGGTATTGACCACTGAATATGGGCTACTTATTCCCTTCTAGCTGTGGTAGAGAGTACTCCCCTATGGACAACAATAACAACTGTCAACTTTTGCATTATTTTTACTGTTTCAAACAACATCCCATGCTCATGCAGTGTACACACATTACCAGTGCACCCACAAATAGGACCATGAGGTCTCATGGACTTTTTAATTATTATTTTCAATTTATCATTGCTAAACTTTCACTTAGCCCCTTCACAGAAACTGTATCTTTTCAATGCTTTTAGGTACCAGATTAAAGGTAGTTTGGGGGACCACTCTCCATAGTGAACATCTTTCTTTTCTCTTGCAGAATGTAATGGCAGCTCAAGAGATTAATGAAATAGGAAGAGGTGGGCAAAAAAAATTTAACTTCTTATTTGGTTGTAGGATTACATTGCTACTGATGATCAGGCAGATTTCAGAATATCTTCAAATGTAAATTGTCTTGTGGTAAAATCTACTTACTCTATTCTCGTGTTTCATGTCAGGGTAAAGGCCAAGTTCTGCAAAGTTCGAGCAAAATTCCTGTTATAATTTTTTAATTCAAGATAATTAGTATGCATTTTATTTGACTTGGAAGTATGGTATAATTACTCCTTGCAGGCCCTTCATTCAGCAATAGCTTTTGCATCTAAGCTTTTGATTTTTTTTGCACATTTAAAGTTAAACACTCATTTGTTAAATATCTTTGAAAAAATTCACACTGTAAAAAAAGAAAGATAAGTTCACTGTGAGGATAGTTTTGAATTTAGTTTTTCTCTTATGTATAGGATAAAAAGTTTTCTCCCATTGACTTCAGTGAGAGCAACGTGAATTACTATTTTTGCCTATGTAAATTAATGAAACTCCATCAGTGATATCAGTAAGCCTGTCAACATAAAATAACTAAAGAATTTGACCATATTTGTGTCTTTTGGCCCTGTGAGATTACTACTGGGGTTTTTTTATCTTTGTTGGCAACATCTCTCCTCTCAGAGCTAGAGGGCAAGGGTCCACTCTTGGCTTTTGCAGATATGCATGCTGTGTTATGGATACACTCCAGCTTCTCTGTAAATAAACCCTAACAATACCATTCATCCCCCTGTAAGTGAAAAGAAAAGGCATTATACTTTCCAATTTCTGAAATTAAAGTTGACAGACAATGGCAATATGCTCTGAATATATGATTGAAATTATTTGTGAGATTAAAAACTGTAAATTACTCCATTTCACACCATGTGTAAATAATGTTTCTTCGTGCCCCTTCATTCAAGACTGTATCTTTTGGAATAGTCACTTTTTCTTTAAAAAAATCTATTTGTTAAAAACGAGACATGATTTCTTGCCAGGGAAGCTGACAGAGAAAAAAAAAACACACAGTGATGGAGAAGATTCTTTTCATCTGCCTCTGAATGATCACTGTGTGACACTGCTTCCTAAATTCCCCAGCTAAAAGTCAGCCTCACTATAGAAAAATTACTCGTATCCATTTCCCAAATTGAGTAATGGCAAGCAGAGATTCTTGGAATATGTCTACAGCCCACAATTAAAGGCTGTGTTAGTTGTACTCTAGCACACTCTGAGCAAGCTGGTAAGTCTGTATAGCGAGGATATAAACGTGTGACGCAGAAGCTATAAAACCACATTAAAGTAGCATAGTCCTGACAGACAGGACTAATAAGCCCATATGCAGTGCCTCCTGCTCCAAAGATAACCCACTCCCAAATTGCTTGGGTACCTCAGTGTGGGACTTCACACACAGACAGTCTTGTCAAATGCCACACAGGAATTTTATTCTCTTCCCTGGTTTCTGCAAGGGGAGGGTTATGGCTTCATCTTTAGACTTTAGATCAGTATAGTTGGATATTTGAAAGGCTGTACAGAGATGGGGCAAGTCAAGAAAAGCATGAAAGGAAATTTTGCTGAAGGGGGAAGTTGAGCACGGCTCGCTGGTGCATCTGCTTCTAAATGGCAAGCTTTTTCACGGGGAGCTCCTATTTAGAAGGCTTGCAGACTAGTGATAACTATGATTTTTCCTAAATGGCTTTTTTTGTTTGTTTTCTTCTACCCAGTGTGTAGCCATAGACTGTGCACCAAGTAATTGACCTATATAAACCTGCAGAGAAACATGATTGCCAGCGACACATGTTTGTAAGAAGTTCAACATTATCTTGAATATGTTGTAGCGATTATTTGACAAAGCATCATAATGCAGGTTGTGTTTGACAAAAACAATAATGCTGAAAAATGTGATTAAAACTTTAAGGACCAGGCCACATTTCACAAATACTGATTGCTTAATTACCACTTACCCATTGACCAACATGTCTCTAACAACGAGCATTTGTTTTCAAGAGAACATTGCAAGTTCCAAATTGATTAGCAAATTAACTGAGTTTTCCCTTTCCTGTTTTACAAGTGTTCATTTTTGAGCCCAAGTACATCGTATTCCTACATCTCACACAGTTATGCAACGTGCAGGTTAGAATTAGTGGAATTCCTAAGCCATGAGAGAATTGCAAACTCTTTTCCCATTGATATTCCACAAAGGAAGTGAACTTGGAAACTAATGTGGTTTTGGGGGAAAACCTGAATAGAGGCCTTAGTGGCGTTCAGTTTTCAGGATTTGGCATGTTGTTCAGTTTTGTCCAATTATCAATAAATAAGAGGGATTAGCTGCTGGTAATGGTGCACTGGACAAAAGATGCGGGTCACATGCAGTGAATTCAGAAAAGTGAAAGTGTACTTAGGAAAAAAAGCTTTTCTAAATTAGCAATAAAAAGAGATGATTAGGTTAACTGTTTAGTTTCTAAAGTAGATAAATCCTGATGATATGAATTCACTGCTGAATTATACCCTGAGTGATATGTCAAGGTTCATCTAACTTTCATCTTCTTACTACAAAATAATCATTTAGCTCTTCATCTAACTTGCTGCACAAAAAGCCAAGCCTTTGGAAACTGATGCATATGACCTTGAGAACTGAAACCACAGGAGGAGACAAACAGAAGAGAAGTGAAACTTCAACTGGTTAAAATGTAGATTAATGGTTCTAGAAGCTTAAATGTCACTCTGTCTATTTGCCTGAATTTGTCCTGAAAGGAAGAGTAAAAATGCTTGAGTATTTAAGTACAGAATGTGAGCTTTAACAGAAGGTGTTCAGTACAGAAAGTATGTTGATTTATGTTATGAATAGTTCCCTAGCTTTTATATTCCCTCTCTCAGTATCAATTTAAACAGTGAGGTAATCAAAGTTAATTAAGAAAAGTTTGGTATTTAGAGTTTAGCTATGCAGATGCTTTGAGACTGATATTTTACACTGTCCAGAAATCTGAGAAACAGTAGATCAAGCGTGATTCATACTCACAGATTAATTTGGAGACTCTGAGCTGGGGATGGAAAAGCACCTCATACTGTGTACATGGAGTCTAGGTATCTAATAAATCTTTGCCACACTAGTTCAAGTGAGCAGCAGAGAAGGACAGAGTAAGACATATAAGTGCTCAGCAACAGAAATTTTAGCCAGTTGAACATTATCTAAAATCTGACATTATACATTATGCCATCAACCGATAAATCCTATTGGACAACACATTCCCTACAGAGCATTGTACACAAGTATTTTCTATCCATTTCACTACGTGTCTGAATGACTAATTTGTGGGAGGAGTGAGAAGAGAGGTTATAGTATTTGCAATATATTTTCATTTTAAAATGCCAAATTATCTGCAGGCTGGCCTGCTGGACACTCTCAGTTTCTCTTCAGTACATGGAAATTGGTATTTCAAGTTAGTTTAAAGCCCTAGATAACATGACAGGCACAGAAATGTCCACTGGTGGTTCTGTTGTTTAAAATAACTGGCTTAGTCAGCTGCCTCTTAAACATCCTTTCATCACGCTTGTGCTGAGGGTACCAGAAACAGAGATACCTCTGTCTGCTTTGTCTGTTAGTTTTTGTCAACAAGCAGGAAAAGAAGGAAAAAAAGACATGGCTAGGCAGCTTGCTCCATGAAGAAAATAAGCCCCCAGCATCCTATAGATATTCTTTACGTGCCTTCTGTGTTCCCAGTATAAACATTAAAAGTTTGAGGGCATAGAGCAGATGAATGGCTGGGGGTACTAAAGCACAGTTCCCCCATTTCTTCCCATGGAGCTGACCAGAGCCCCTGTCATTTAGGGGCCATGCTGCTGAACTTCCACAAGTTTACCACTTTCCCAATCAGCTACCATATGGTAATAAACCCCATGCACCTAGCAAGGGATGTTGTTCATTTTTGATTAGAGGAGGTTGGAGACACATATTCCATTTTATGAACTAAAATACCTGCTGCAGTTGGCTTGTGGATTGTACTTTTCTCAGGTATATGGCCTGGAAAATGGCTGATCTGTGCCAAGTAAGTGATGTTTATCAACTTGCAGCTTTTTATGAACGCAGGGGAGAAAAATGTGTATAACAGGATTATAAAGACTTGAATCAAATCCAGGCAAACTGTTCTTGTTTTCTAATCTGCAAAGACGTAAATAGTGTTATAGCTCTGAAAGTAGAAAAAAAGTGTAACTTTCCAAATAAAATTCTATTAAAGTCTGCAAAGTTAATTAATGTAATAAATATGCCTGTGCTATATTAGGAGGCAAACCTAACACTATTATCTTTTCCTATTTTCTTCCTGGGTAACTCAGTACATCAGTATTCCGAGGCCTTGAACTATGTACAGTGCACTCACTTAACTGTCACCACCCAAAGCCAAGTATTTCAGCAATACGCAGCAGCGAGTTATAAACAAAAAGTGATTATGATTATATTTAGTAAAGTTTGGAGCCAGGATTTTCTGTTGCAGTTTAATAGCAGAAAGTAGTATAAATTTCTTATTAAGAGGCTATAATTGCTGGAAGTGGCATACCGTGTTTGTTTTACAAGACTATTACTGTTTAATAAAGGTGGCAATAGAGGAGATGACTGAGAAAAGTTAATGACACACATAGTTGAGAACTAAATCCTCTATAAAGTCTGCAGACCATGTCTTGTGATGTCAACTAATCTTGCCACTTATTAGTCATGCTCGGCTGACTTGTAGAGATAACTAACTAATTCAGTAACTTGGGAAGTATAGATCCTTGGACTCTCTTAAAATAGTGGATATTCCATGAATTAAGTGTTCCATGTATTTTGGAGAGGAAAAAACATCCTGCTTAATGTATGGGTTCAGTATGGATAAATTACTTTTTGTCGGAGGTTCAACAATTCAAAGAGCTGTCCCTTTTCTCACCTTGCTCTCTCCTTGTAAGTAGATCCATTTTTTAGGAAGTATCACGCTTGAGACTGCAGCCAAGTCATAAACATCAGCATTCTTTTTTCTTCCCCTTTTAATGAACAGAAACACAGCTCATCATATTTGCTAGCTTTTTTTGGTGCTTTTGTTAGCTGAACAACCACAGCTAACGGTCCACTCTAATGAATTCTCCTTGTGCACCATTTTCTCCCACCAAGCCAGTAGGACCCTGTTGAGAATAGTTTAGCGCTTGTTAGAAGTAAAGGCATCCAGATCCGCGGTTGCTACCAAAATCTCACGCTCACTGGCTGATGATGTCACTGGGAGGCTGTCTCTGTGATCACACACACAAATCAGGGAAAGGGAAGGCAGCATCAGTCTGCAAACTCCCATCTGTTAAGAGGGTTCAGGGCAGTTTCGTGATATATGAGTACAAAAGAGAAAAGAGAACAAAGAGCTGAAGTGTCTGAGGAAAGGTGTTTTCATTTCAGTTCATGTTTGTATCCTGACTGACTGAGGATTTCAGTCATATTACATCCAAATTTTGTTTCCAGTGGCTCCTAAACTCTCAGTAAATTACTAAGTTCTGAATTCAGTGCTTCCACGAAGTTTCCCAAGCATTATCCCCATTAATGGGGTGCACTTCATGCAGTAGTTTGGTTACTTTCTGTTATTTCCCATTCTCAGATGTGCTAAATCTGACCCATATTTTCACTAGGCTTGCTGTTCCAAATTTCACAACATCGATTTTTTGAATTTCATTCTAACTGACGTCACAGAACAGCACTAAAATGTGGTTAAATACTCATTAAATACTCATTAAATGTCTAGTACATTGACAATATTTTAGTGATTTCGTGACAGTGACACCAATAATCTGTGACCAGATTTTACCCTGCTCTTGACAAGGAATGCTGGACTATTTGCCTAAATGGAAGAAAGTCCATTGGTTGGAATTAACTACTGAAAGCTATCTCTGCACAGGGACCAACGGAATAGGAATGTAATTTCTTCCTCTTTATTGTTGCTGTTGTCGCATATGAGAAGTTATTAAAAGTTTGTTGGGGCTGCTCCCTCTCTTTTTTTTTTTTTTTAATACACTGCTTACCACTCCAGTACCAGTGGCTAGATTTTACTGTGTTAAGAAATATTAGTGGTCATACATATGCAAGTAGTGGAAGACACCTGCACACTTAATTCTCCACAGTAACCTTGGCAATCAGCAGTTATGTTTTATCTTTCCTGCAACTAAACTTTGTTTTTAATACACTATATTTACTTTTACTTCTGAAATCTCCTCTAAGAACTGGGTTAAATGAAAGGCAAAAATAGGGTCTCTGCTTCAAAAACTGTATGAGAGAAGAAACAAGCAGAGAAAATACATGTAAAACAAAAAGCAAGGCAGCAGAGACACACTTGTGTTTGGTTCCATGGGCAACACTGTGATATGGATACGCTTTTTCTGTTCGTTTGTTTAGACAGGGACAAATTCTTTTAGGCCAAATTCCCTCTCTTACACAGATGACAATGACACCTAAGTATATGAGGAGTCTAATGGAACAGTTAATCTATTTCTGAGGTAATACATTAATTGTCATAAGTAGAAGTGCAGAATTTAGTGCTTTGGGCTTTCATTTGTCGTTCATTAGTCTTTTTCCCTTGTGACTGTTTTGCCTGTGCTTATGGATATGCACATGCATTGTCTGACATTCTAATATATAGTACCTATCCTCTATTTTATTGCAAAGTAAGGTGTAAAGAACCAAGCTTAGAGAGTATAAAGAGAACCAACTCAACCAAAGTTCATTCTCCCAGGGCTAAAGGCAAAAATGATAGGCATGAAATCAGAAATAATTTTCCAGGGAGTTTTTTAATTAAAAATAACATGAAACTGCTTTTAAAAAATTAAATTCAAAATTCAAATTTTTGAGTTTTCAATAAAACTGTTCCAATAAAGACAATTAGGCATTTAAGGTGCCTGAACGGCAGGCTATGACCACACTGCATTTCATGCATCACCTCACAGATCACGTGTCCCCCAAACCCTTGCATCACCCTTAGCAAACACCTTCCAGCATTGTGCATTTCATTTGTATCAGAATCATCCTACCACACTGCATCTGTGTGAAAGGTTTGCAGGTTGTGGATAAGCATGCTGTGATTGCTGGTACTTGGGAGGCTGGAGGAGACTAAGGAAGAGCAGAAGGCTTCAGAGACCTTTTGGTGGGAGAACTAGCACATTCTCCCCTCATTAGGTAGTTAATTAGAAGAATATAGAGGACTGGTTCTCTGTGACTGTAGGCCATCTATAAGTCACTCCTGCAGCAGTAGGGGCTGTACAGAATCACCACTGATGCATGTGTGCACAAGTAAAAAGACTCAAATGAAGTGAAAGTGTCAACAAAGCTGAGCAAAGGTTCAGCTCCGAAAGTGCTCGCTTCACTCTTGCTTATGCATATAGGACAGTTCATCAGCAACCTGATTAAAATTGATGGGTGTAAATAGCTGGAATGGTAAAGCTTTTTACATAGAAAAAGCTTCGTCCCACAGTTTCTGAGCAACTGGCGGTGCAAATAGGAGCCCTGCAAATAAAGAAGCTTAGGTGTCAGATAGTTTCCTACACAATGGGCACAACGCCCTGGCAAGGTGCAAATCTTCCCAAGCTCAAGATGCAGACTAGGATGATGGGTGATGAGTTGGTGCCCTGTACTGAGAGGAGACCTTCAGCTTTGCAACCACACCAGATGTTGTAACATTGACCTCAAGGACACGAGAAAAGTGTTCTTTTTTGTACTAGTGATGTCCTTCATCCACAGAGCCATGTTTCAGTTCACAGTCTTGTGCTGGCCACCTTGTACATGTCTCCCGGAATACCTTCTTTCCCCTCTCTCCTGCACAGATAGCTTCTGGACTTCTTGCTGAAGAGGTTCTCCAAGCTGTAGAAAGGATTCCCGTACATGAGGGATGGAGGACGTGAGTGGTGGTGCATTGTCCAGGCCACACTGCCTAGCAGGGTATGTGCTGTGGGGTACAGGCACTTCAGGCATGGACCTTCACACATGTGAGATGTCCAGACTTCATGTGCATGTACCCTACAGCACACTAACAAGTTATAGATTTTCCCTTATTGTCCCAACTGGGACAGGTTAATTGCAGTCCAGAGGTTATTTTCAACAATGGGAGTATCAGGGAAAGCCTTAAAGTACACTCAGTCATAGGCTGTGAGCCCTGAGGTTTATTTGGTGTAATATATACACTTGGAGGCCTTAAGATTCTTCAATATCAGGGATGTAGGTGTGTATGTGTCTGAGAGACAATGGAAGTTTAAATGTGCACTTTCTTACCCTTTTCTTTCCAGTCTTTTCCTGAGTTCTCCCTCTTCTGATCCACTGATATGTGAATACATATATGTATACTGACATATGCCTATATGTTTATATATAAATATATTTATATATGTGTGTATATATGAACTTGAGCTTCCCTTTCTGTGACCTTTGCATGAACAATTTATAGGTAAATTATATCTCTTTACTCAAAAATCTGTGAACTTGACCCAGATTAGCACGGCTAAAATGATGACTAACTGTGCCGGTTGGTCTGAGAATCCTATTCTTGCTACATAGATATTAAAGCAAAAATCAAGATTCAATATTCAAATTTGAATGGTTTCAACTGAAAAAAGAATCTAATGCTGGAGGTCTAAATAATACAAAAACCCTTCAGAAAGGCCTATTGTTGTAAATGGATCTGCACCTGTGGGAAACATCAAAGTCAGCATGTCTTTACTTTGAACTGCACTCTCTTTTATGCTCCATTTTTCTTCTATAAGTTTATATAAAAAAATCCAATATTATTAACACCCTGGCATCTTTCCACCAATATCATGAGTTAATCCAAGTTAGAGCAATAGATCAACAAAACATTATTTCAGGATGTTACTGCAAGCAGAGAGTATTTATTTACCTGTTCATTTCCAAAAACATGATGGCAGAATTTTCAAATGTTTCCAGTGGAGGTCTGGTTCCACTAAAATCACTGTTGCTTCAGAAATTCAGATAAATTCTGATTGCTTCCAAAAAATCACACATAAAATTTTCCATTAGTGGAACCGTCTCTTACATAGTCTGAGGACTGAGCAAGGAATAAATAGATACTATAAAAAGTTGATTCAGAAGTTTTTCTTGTTCTGGGAATAACTATGGGTAGAGAAAGGCTGGGTGACAAGCACAGTACAAGTATATTTAGTGATATCAATTTCATGTAGTGTTTGCCCAATAGATTGCTCATAAATATTAACATTTGTTCAGCTGTTTTCTCCATGTTAGTGGTACCGTTTTAGGGAATATTCATAGGGTAAAGGCCACATTTTGACAATCCAGCAAGAAAACGATTCTATGACTTTCAAATATTAACATCCTTAAAATGAAGCTACATATGCATTCCATACTCATAAACCTATTATTAATTAAACAGTATTGTTGTAGTGTTTCCTTTCAGAGTCTAAGAAAGTAAATCGCATCAACTTTAAGCCAAATTATTCACAAAAAGTAGCAATGTATCCTGAACAGTGACTATTCCTCTCAAGAAATCCATCAAAACCCCATGTACTTTTTTTTTTTTTGTAAGCACATGTAAACTGATAAAAATAGGAACTAAATATTCAAAAGAAGATAAAATTGAAGTAAGAATTGCCCATAATGAATAAAAAGTATACAATCTACAAAATAAGTAATACCAAAAAGCAGCTAGGAATAACATTAACAATATCAAATGTATGAATTTTGAACACACTGTCAGAGCTCGTCTGCCATCTTCACATACACAGTCTTAGCAGGCCTCCTGCAAGCAACTTACCGTTAAAAAACTCCAAGAAATTGTCTGCATAGCAATACTAAGGATAGGAGTCAGGCAAAAAAGGTTGTATGACAGTTTCCCCTTCTTCTCTTGTTTTGCAAATCTCTTTTCCCTTGATATGGAGTATTTTGGACATGCCAATTTAGAATAATCTTTGTAAGTCATTCTGTTGGGAAGTCACACTTTTGTTCAATGTTTGGTTGTAAGCAATCTATCAGTCCAGATCTTGCAGGCATTTATGAGTGGAAACCTACAGAACATGCAGAGCAGTCTCTCAGCACAAATAGAGCTTTCGACGTTGAAAGCCTGGAGAAAATGGCATCTTTTTTCATAGGATACAACATACAGTATTCTATATTCACTTTATTTCTCATTGCTAGAGGATGATATGCAGCAGGAGCCCACACATCCTGCACACTCCTGTTAAGTGTTCTAATGCACATCTGTAGGACCCTTGTGTTACAGCATGATGACAGTGGCATCTCCATTGTTACCACAAGCCTGATAGTGGTCACAAAGGAACATCTCCTTCGTGACAGCCTGTGAAACACCAATGTTTTATCCGTGCTAGTAAGTTAAGAGAACAGTGAGTACTCCCTTCACTACACAGCTAAGTTGGAAGTATTAGAAGATCTTTCTTACTCTTTCATTTATTTCCTGACCCAGTCCTTCTGTGGTATGATAGACAAAGTCATCCATGAAGACACATCCTGTAAGGGTGATACCTCTAATAAACTATTAATGAGACTTCCACTGCACTCTGCAGAAGCAAAACATTATAAATATAGAAAATTGTTGGATCTAGAGCTACCTGCGCTGGCTTTATTTTTGCTCTTCTGAGCTTTAAACAGCCACGGTTTGTGGTTCTGAGATGTCTGATTACAGAAACATCTCATTACTTCTTGACTAGCAACATTTTCTTGAGCTGAATCCAAAAATATTGACCAGAAAAGCCTCACTCCTCTAGCAGACTGAATACTGCTCACTCATTTGACTGCTTTCACTTGGGGCTCCTGAGGGTGTAAGCATAGTATCCAGTCATAAGCTATTAAATTACCTGTATGTCCCAAAAGAGGATGAAAAGTATTTATGATATTTGTTTTATGCACTTGCATGTGTATGACCACACATTTTTGTTAACTACAGACCCGAGTTTCTACTTTGTTGCTGTTGTTCTGTAATATCTACTGCGTTGCTGCCCCTCCGTGCAGAACTCCTTGATATAAATGTTCTGTTCACTTTTAGCTTACTGATATGTGTCTATTTATGTATAGTTTGTGCTAGTACATATACACACGTATGAAATAAATATGTACACTTGAAAGAATTTTAAAGAATAAAATCCAAATTACATGAATAAATCTGCGTACAGTGAAATCAGGCAATAATTCAAATGGAAAAGCTGACCATAGAAATCTTTGTAATATTTTTTTTTTCCCTCAGGAAGATATGAAAAAGAAGATATACATTTAGGGTAATATTCTTTAGCAAAGGTAATAATATAAGAAGGGGAAAAAAGAAGGATCAGTGATTCATTAGAAACTATTTTTCTTTCTTATGAAATATGAAAAGAGAAAGTGAAAGAAAACACAGTAAAATCTCATTTACTCTGAAGAAGCATAGGCTTGTCAAGGATATTATCATCAGGATTTGAATTTTCTTCTACAGTTAACTGGATTTCTTTTTGACTGAAAAGGAATTTCAAAGAATCATTAAAATAAAACACCATCTTAAAAAGAAAAAAAAAAAAAAAAGATTAACCTTAATTCTTCCAGAATGATTGTGACCATTAGAATACACATTTAGAGGGCAAGGTCAGCAGCTTCCTTGTTTATTTTGGATAATCTAAAGGAGGAAAGAATAAAATAGGTACACATCATTATGCTTTAATACTTATGTATTATTATTATGTCATTTTCTTATGCTTAAAGAATTCTCACTGTAAGAATATCTTTAACTAGGAGTAAACACTATGGAAGGTTATGAGACAGATATATATTTTTCACACTTCAAGCAGATTGCAAAAATTCAGAAAGTTTTGTTTAGTGTTCATTTTGAATATTTGACTTAATTCTGACATAATATCACCCTTTATCAGATCCCAGAAAACTATCACTAGAAATGGTGAGAAGGGCAGAACAGAAAGACGGTTTTGTGGATAATCTCCCAAAATACAAAATATTTCCCAGTGAAATCTTCCTCCAGTTTCTGGAGACAGTCATGGTAAGGGTAGCTGAGTAGGACAATATTTCCCCACAACGCAAATTTCCAACAGTTGGAACTGGTTTATCTCAGGGTTGAGGAACTTAAGCAAACTGACAAAAAGGGGGAAAAAATGTGATTGGGTAAAGTAACGTGTATAATTCCAGTAATTTCAAAGCATTTATTTAGATTCTGATTGTTTACAAACAGTTCTTATTCAGCACAGTCTATAATAGAAGATCATTCTGAATCATAACCAAACTCAGAAGTTTTTATTAAAAGTATCTAAATGGGATATTTGACCACTTAAATAGTCTTCACTTACAAGCATTTTGAATCAGAAGGTTGTTTGAAAATGCCTATTTCTTACACATAGCTTCATTTCAAACAAATTGATATTTTCTCATGAAAAAGTATTACTGTTAAAGATTGTTTTGAACGTGGAACTTCTTTAAGCCAAGAAATACGAAGTCCTTCAGATGTTGCATAATCTGTTTCAACCTTACGTCTTAAAAAGATCCTGATGAGATAGTCACTTGCAGTGTTCACAACGAATACTGCAGTAAGACTTATTATCGTTCATTCATATCAAAGGGCTGTGCTCCTGACCTGCAAAGCAGGTCCCTTCATTGACATCAATAAAGGACTCATTTTAGCAATTGTATGACCTCCAGTGTTGATAGCAATTGTTACTACTGTTACCTGTATGAACCCGCAGCTCAGCCTGATGGGCTAATTGCCCTGACTAATAGCAAGCAGCCTCTCACCTTGAGCTTGGACTCAGCACCTGGTTAGATGTTAGGACTGCATTGCAGAATGAAAGCTTTCTTCAAGACTGTTTTTTGAAGATTCTGGACACTGCCACAGGTGTTGGGTTGCTTGAGCAGACATCCTAGGGTTTCCAACAGCAATGCCAGAGCACGTAACAGTCCCAGCATCTTTAGTCTTTCCTCTCTATAACGTTACTGTTATAGATACTGCATCCATAAAACCTCAGTTTATTATTATAAATAATATATATATATATGTCAGAACAGTTAGATCAGGAGTAAGAGATGACTGGAGCAGATGCTGCACAACTGGAGAGAAAAAGATGGTTTTGCACCTTGAATACTGTGTTCAGTTTCGGGCCCCTCACTACAAGAAGGACATTGAACTGCTGGAGCGTGTCCAGAGAAAAGTGACAAAGCTGGTGATGGGTCCGGAGAAAAAGTCTTACGAGGAGCGGCTGAGGGAGCTGGGGTTGTTTAGCTTGGAGAAAAGGAGGCTGAGGGGAGACCTCATCACCCTCTATGACTACCTGAAAGGAGATTGTAGCCAGGTGGGGGTTGGTCTTTTCTCCCCGGTAACTAGTGATAGGGCAAGAGGAAACGGTCTCAAGTTGCACCAGAGAAGGTTCAGGCTGGATATTAGGAAGAACTTCTTCACTGTAAGAGTTGTTAGGCATTGGAACGGGCTCCCCAGGGAGGG
>NW_009598535.1:19727-47002 GCF_000690535.1 Cariama cristata | reverse complement strand
GGGCATTGGGTATACGATTGGACTTGATGATTTTTGAAGTCTCTTCCAACCATAATGATTCTATGATTCTATGATAAAATGTTGGAGTTGGAGTTGGATTTTCTTAATCCCACTGAGAAGTACCTTTCTTTGAGTAACAACTCTGACTAGAAAATGCATGAAGTTCTACCTGTTCAATATAATCTCGGCAACAATCTAAAATTAGGTGCATATATGAATATATGTATACATAGGTGTGTGCATTTATGTGTGTATATATTTTATATATATATATATATAATCAGGTGTTTTAAAGAAATTTTTGGTATTTTAACCATACAATCATTAGTTGCTAGCCTGCAAAAATAATTGGACAGAATACACAATTATTAATGCAGAACATACAGCTTATCCTATCCCACTATCATAGGCAGACACTGGGACTTTATCCCTATCGCAGAGCCTATTCAGTCAGCCCCCATATCCCCCCACCACTACCTCACCTGTCACTTCCACCTAACAGTTGCACAGCTCTGCACATGCACACAGAGAAACTCAGCATTTTCCACAATCAACCAAATAGCCTGAAGTGAAAGACAAACACGATGCCTGAAGCAATATTGCTTGATTAACACTGAATAGTTCTTTAAAGTGATCACATGAACTTTAATCTGAAAGATTGCTTTGAATTGTTAAGGGTGGAATCTGTTGCTATGAGAGTTGTCAAACAACTGTGGTGAATTTAATGTGTAATAGATGATAACCTTTGTCGGTTTTAATATTGAATTCCATGTTACTGATCCTAGTAAATAATCCTTACTTTCCCCTAGTGAATACCTGCTATATCCCAAAGCCCTACACAGTACGCAAAGACATTTTAGCAGAGCGTTTTTCATGTAAAGCACACATACTGTATAGATCTGACCTCACCACTGGTTGCCTCAGGCTATCTCCTGTATACCGTCTGTTTTCTTGATTTTCTCCTGAGGTTGTCATTATCTAAGGTTTGTAAATATTTTAGAAATTTGAGACTTGTATAACAACTGCAAATGCCATATTGCTGTTATACTGAACTTCCAGTAGCATTCAGATATTCATTTTTCCTATTTTCTCTATTTTAGTTCTGGAAGATACAAATTCTACAACACATGATTTAGGTGTAATTGAAATTACAATCTACTTACAGTCATTTTAACCAAAAGACTCCAGATAGGCATAGTTTTGATCTCAGTTAACAAATAAACAATATATGTTGTTACTTTATATTGTGCTAGTTTCTATTTGTCAAAGTGCTATATAGATTTTATGGATATTTTATGCAAGTTTATGCATGAAACTCAGCTGTTTGTAGAAACTGCTGACCTCTCCATTGAAGGGAAAAAATGCAGAACAAAAACTGAAACCCCTTTTGTCTTTTAAAAAACCATAGGAATGTAGTGTGGATGATAAAGGACACATGTACTTGAAACAGATTAAAAGAAGTACAAAATTAGTTCCTTCCCAGAATCTGAGTCTATATGAATTTCTTTGTATTAAAGCAGCCATCATTTACCGAATATATTTACTTTCATGTAATTATGTACATATACTTAGCAAAGTATATTTTATAAAGCAGAAAGCTACAAAAGACCTATAAAATCTGCTTCGAAAATAATGTGTGGCATGAATTTTGGCAGCGTTATCACCACATTCATTTTTGGAAGTATACTCTAATTTTTACATCAGATCCTGTATTGTAACAATAATTTACTCTGATATTAACATTAATATACAATTTTCTTATAAGTTTCTTCATTCTAGTATAATTTACTCCAATATAACATTACTATCCCTACCTACCTACATTATTCTACTTTTGTAGTTGCCTTCAATACATTTCTTTTTAACATTCATTATGTTAAGACTGTGATGATACACCACCAAATGGGATAGAGAAAAGAATGTGTATAGTGTAAAAAAGATGTATTGTGATGATAGCGAGGCTTAAGAAGGTTGATGGATTTTTAAGATCCTGTTAAATATTATTATAATTATATAATTAACTCATTTATATTAGGATCAGAAAGTTCATTTGCTTTGCACTAATACAAGCTTTACAGGTATGAGAGAGAATTCCTTGAAATTTTGCTTAGCATGTTTTTTATATCCAGTCATGTGGATTTATATACTTTATATGAAACATTCAAAAGTGGAGCAATAATTTGTAAATGACATGAGAAAAAGAAATCACAGTATATTTTCTTTTCAAAATATTTAGTGTCCACAATTCATCTGTGAACCGAGTAAATCACGGCTTCTTCAAGTGCAAGGATCGAAACCAATTACCATTAGTGACCATCGGGTGCAGCCGATCCTTTCTGTCCTGTTGCCTGAATCTCAATGATCTCCCAAGTGTGCCCATGCAATTTAACAGGAAGATCAATACACCGCGGCAGTTAGCAGCAGCTCTCTTGAAGTGCTTCACAAAACATGCTACATTTCTCTACCGAATAAATGTCAAAACATTCCAACAGCTACAATTCTTGGGAGAAATTGTTCTTGTGAAACATTATTGACATACTTTAACCCACATTTCCCGCTGCTCTCCAGCTTCCTACAGGCCAGTCAATTCTGATTTGGCAAGAGCCACATCGACACGTGTCCCCTGCTGACTTTGTCTGTAGGCATGAAAGATATCACAATGCGGAGCAGAAGTCCTGGGTGTCAGGGGTCAGTGGTCTAGCTCTGACCCAAGGTCAAGGTGACAACAACCTGTCTCCTGGGACTTGTCTTCATCTCTAATATGGCCTTGGAAGCAATCAATATCATTACAGAGCTTGCTTTTCCAGCAGACAGTGCCACCTGATCTAAGCATTTCAAGACTATGACTTGCAAGCCTTGCTGCTTCAAAATGTCTTCATTTTCCCATTATACTGCAAAACATCTGTATTAGATCTGGCACTGGCTTTTTTTCATCTGTTTAATGTGGTAAATTAAATTGATTCTTTTCACTTTTTAATGGCTTTCTGCAACCAGGGTCAGTTAACCTGGGCTTTCCTGGTCTTTTCTTGTATATAATGGAGGTGTTATACATAGCTGAGTATCTTCTCTCAGCATCCAATCTCTATATCATATTTCTTCTTTTTTGCTGTTCTTGCTCCCTCCTGTTTTTTTCCCTATTTTCTACTAGTAACTATTTTCTTCTTTATTTCTTTCTAGCTTTCAGGAAAGGAAATCTCACTGCTGCATCTATATGCTGGATTTTTATATATACGTACACACACACATATATGTATATATAAAACCCATCCTCAAATATATCTAAAAAAATATAGATAAAATGCAACATCCTTCCTAATTTTGTCAGGCCATAGAGGGTTAGTGCATTGTAAGAAGTAATTACACACATGAACAAGCTGATAACCACTGAGATAGGCACTTTTATCATCTGTTTACTAGAGCTATGGTAATTTCCAATACATGTTGCTTCCCTCAGAAATCTCAACCATGACGCCTCAGTACAAAATTCTGTACAGCTAAGGGGTTTCTGATGTTTTCCTCCTCCAAAAAAAAAAAAGAAACCAACCAACCAACCAACAAACAAACAAAAACAAAAACCAAAACCAAAACTAAAGCAATCTATGGCAGGTCTAAGTATTCTTTAGGAAGTACATGTGTTTCTATTAGTCGAACAGTGCTACAAAAGAGAATCACATGCAACCAAAACATTGAGGGAAGGAGAAGAACCCACTCATATTGTGTCTTTAAAATGACTCATCTTTCTCATCACATCAACTCAAATTCAGGCTTCAGATTTCCCCATAATGTACAGCTGACAGTGAAGACTGATAACAAATATTTAAGTAATGAAGATCAAGGTGTCCTTACATCATGCCAGTATGGAGCCCTCCTCTGTCCTACCTAGATTGGTAGATAAAAACAGAACAAAACAAAACAAAGTAAAACAAAATCCAAAGCCATATATATTGCTTTAGATGTGAATTACAGGCAGCCTAATATGCCTGTAATGTACCTAGCACACTTTGAGGTCTTTCAAAACAATAGCATTTTCAAATGAGAGAGTGATATATATATTTTTCCACTCCAAAGGTTAGATGTTCCTCCACCCTTGTTAGCACACAGTAAGAAAGTGTAGCATAAGGCTGTTTCTTTGACTTAATCTCAAAGCATAAGCTTCACTCTCGGCTTTATGTACAGTAAATGAATCCTGTAGCCACAATTCGGTGGATAATTCCCTGTTACAAAATACTGATTCTACATCAGCTGCTCCCAGCCGGAGAGAGGAGACCAGGCAGAAGCTGGAGGCATGGGCTTCCCTCTCTTCCCTCTCCTGCTTCCTTCTGTCCACCGTTTTTTACCCAATTCTCCCCTTGGGTGTATGAGGCCAATGAGGCAGTTTCATTCAAGTTGCAGTTGAGTGACAACATTCCAAATTTGTGCCTTTGTAAAGGAGAAGGGAGTCAGGCTCTTTGCCGACCCACAGCAATTCACAAGGGCGTGACATCCACCAGGTCCTGTCGTTGCTGCTTGGGGAATTTCAAGAGAAGCAAAAGGACTGGCAGGATCTTAGGTGACTGTGTGTGAAAGCTGGCACACGACACTCCTGAAGTTGAATATATCTGTAGGGGAAAAGTGGAAAAATCTCTCACTGTCATGCAAGAGGCACTGCAAAATTACCTCAAATCTGCACCCATCCAGTACTTGTGCATTACTCTACAAGCACTAGCTAGATGTTAAGGGCCCCAGCTAATAATCACCTCAGCTGTTAGAGTCTCCTCTTCGTCACATCTCCTGCCCGCACAAACCTTCAGTGCCTTTTACACATGGATCGGTGGCCAGCACATTCTGGGCAGCCCATTCTCAGCATCATACAACGGCAAAGACACCCTCTCTGTGTTTACCTGTCAGGGGATGTTCTTCTACACATGAGGCAGTATAGCAAGGTGAAAAGAAAAGGAACCTATCAAGAGAGATGCATCAGAAATCACAAAACTAATGTGTCATCTTTAACAGAGGTCTTGCATGGAAGAGTCTGCACAGACACCCTGTTCCTTAGATCGGAACAGCTGTGGGCTGCCTTTACCTACCTCAGCTTTTGTAATGTCTGTTCTGAGGCATCCAGCAGTTGGAGAAGTGCAGGATCAAATTTTTGTTTTCTTTACCTTGCCGCATCTTGCTGCACCTTGCTGCAATTTCCATGAACCAGTCTTTTAGAGCTCTCACTTCGGTCCATCAAGCCAAACAGCATAATTGCAACTGCACGCACTTTGTACAAAGTGATAGCTGTTAGCAGAGCAGCATAAGGCTTAACCCTGCTTTAGGCCAGCCTTACAAAGATGCAGGTGGCTATTGGAAGTCCAATAATTTGAAAATATGAGCCTTCCTTTTCCCCCTTTATACCTTGAATATTCAAAAGCTGTCTAGAATCATTTCGTTGCCTTTTCTTCCTTGCACAAATGTTATAAAAGAAACTTCCAGTGCATAATTGGTAATGTATGTTACAGACTTTTTCCTCTTCTTTGAACAAATGGCAGCTGTTCTCCTTATCCTTCATATCTATTTTCCTATGCATTCACTAGGGAAACAATCCAGATCCATCAGGACAAAGATTGCAACCCAGAAAACAAAAAAACAATTTTAGGAAAGAGAAGGAAAAGTATTCTTTCTTTCTTCCCAATTTCAGATGAAAGAACTCTTGACCTTCCATTGAAAGAAACTTTAGGATATTCCTGTCTGGAAACAACAAAATATGCTTTAATTGGGAAATTCTGTAAGTTGGTGGACACAAGTGCAATTGTAGGACATATATAAGGAAACTTTGATATGCAGTAAAATCAGGCAGAAGCAGCAGATTTATGTCAGTAAAGAAATCTGTGTTGTCTGTAATGTCAATTCTGTGTAATGAGAAGAAGTTTTTAGAAAGATAGAGGAAGGCAACAGTGGAAAGTCTGAAAAAGGAAACCGTTTAATAGAGATCTCTACTTTTTCGAAGTGACATTTGTGGCTGACAAAGGAGCAAGGTATTTTACACTGCATCTTGGAATACAATGTGGTGAGGGGACCTTTGCATTCCCTTCAAAAATTGATTGCCACATAACAAAAAAAGCAGAATACATATAGATACGTAAGTTCACTATTTCTTTAAATATATATATCTCTTTAAATCTCAGAGGATAAGTAATACGTAACACACATTCTGAATACAAACATCCTCTCCTTCTCCTCTGCCTTGGAGAACTGCAGGAAATGGTGAATTCATCCGCAGTAAAGAAAAGACATCTCTCATGGCATTCGTTGGAAGAAAGATACCGTCTGTTTTAGCATTCTCATCATATATTTCACTCTCAAGTCTGGTTGGGAATGTGTCTCCTTATTAGGACCATCATCATTTGTATTTTAAGACTAAAGTAGTTTAGTTTTAGAATCTAAGAAGTTACCGAGACATCCAGAGCTAAGCTCCATTAAACTCTTTGACCTAAACCCTGTGAACAGCCATTAGTTCAGCAGGAAGAACATTATTGTGCCAGCACACAGTGTGAGTACAAATCCTCTTCCCCTTCTCCTGCCTGCTTCCCTCCTCCTAAAGTATTATGTTTTATATGAAAAAGCAGAGAACTATGTGGGGCCCTAATGGATTATCAGATGAAATATGATCACCAATGGTTATGTATTATAGTTAATGTGTCATTGGTTGCAGTAAGATCTGACAAAAAGGTTGGTTTTACTCTGTGGATTTCTGACTTCAACTCAGTTCTGCAGAAATCCACTATTAAATTATTTACCTCCTTACTTTTCAATGTCAAGTTGTTTTTGTCTTTCTGCATTTTCTTGTCTTTTGTAACCTCCCCATCTTCCCTACAGAAACTGGAATTTTTTATAGGAGACAGTGGATGGAAGACTAAATGAAGGAAATGGTTCATGAGAAGGACATTTCTTTCCTTCTGATAGTAGGTGACATAGAATAGAATCACCCTGGTGTCATGAATCTGGCTCAGGAAAGGGAACGACATTTACCTCTGATTTTCTGTGGTACTTATCAGTCAAGGGTTCTACCACGGAGTCCTCTTTGTGGGAATCAAGTGTGAAAGCTGATTTTAAGTGCTTTCTTTCTTTTCACAGATCCTTATTTTGGAAAAGCGGATCTTGGTTTATTCCATAACTGAAGTGAACACCACACTATTTTGTGCGGTCTGTTTACCTAAACAACTAGATTTCACATCCACCTTTTGCAATTCACATTATTTCTTCTCTCAGCACTAGTCAGCTCCATCCTTTTGAACCTGTTGGGGAAAATATTCAGACTTCACTGTTCAAACAGGACCTACATCCATTCCAAGTGATAGGTATGTCACTTCTTAGTCTGCTGTTTCCCCGTGGGAAAGATCAACAGGTGCAACCTGATGATCCCTAAAGTAAACATTTTTGCATTCACCATCTGCATCTTGAAAACTGGACAATTCTGTGCTAGTGACGCCAGGAGATGTCTGTACTCATGCAGTCTGCTACTGAAGCACGGTATTTCTCAGGAAATCATCAGACTTGTGTATTACTTCTTGATCCTGTATTGCAATGGCATTATACAATTATTACAACTGTATCACCATGGATTTATTACTGGTGCAAAACTGACTTCAGTTACAGGACTTTCCTTCCATGGCCCCTAGGTGAAGTTTGGGCCTGATTTCAATATAATCTTCTCTAGCACCACTACCAGCAGGTGTTTCCTATTCTGTGAAGTGGAGAAGTCACAGCGAAGCTGAAGAAAAGCAATCTGCACCCTGCCCTGGAACCCCCTGGTTTAATCAGTTCCAGAGCATTGGGAACTTTGTTTATTTGTGCTTGGCAGTTTCTTATAAACTTATTTTTGAAGTCAGCAGTTGTGCTTCTCTATAAAATGCAGAATTTCAGAATTTGAGACTTATCACCTGCAAGCTCAATAATAGCCTGCCCTTTGAAATATCACCTTGTTCTGGATACTAAAATTTAATACTTTACTTCAATCAGAAGGGACATTGGCCTGTGATGTTGTCAAGACCCATGATATAACAGATGCAGAAAGGCTGACAACAGAACAGCATGTTGCTTGTAAAATCAAGCAAAGCACATTTCCCTTTAAAAAGAACTAAGACAGCGGGTTTTTCTCCTCTTCTCTTTTAACAGTTTTCAAAGTATGATCAAATATTGTTTGAGTAATTGTATAACTTTGTAAATACATAGCTTTCTTCACTGTGAAATACTGTCTAGAAATGCTTTCCATGTCATTATTCCTAAAAATTCTTAATTGCAAGGATCTGATTATTTTTCAGAGCATCCAAAAAGTCAACACTGAGGAATAGGTAGAATAACAGGTAGATAGAATGTTATTTACAAAATCATTATTTGAAGCAATTGTCTAGTGTGATGCTCTTCTTAGTATTTCCTTTTCTACAGTAACTGTCTTGGTTACCACAGACTGAGTACATTTCAGCATTATTTTTATGAGCACTTTTCTTAATCCATTCAGTTAGCAATGTTCCACTTCAGTGCTGGTGACAATACAGTTGCTTCAGCAAACGATGAGGTCAGAGACATTTGCTACTGACCTCAGCAAAATAATCAGTTAATCAATTGAAAGGAGAAAAAAACAGTTCTATACTCATCACCATAGTATTTAACTGTCATATATAAAATGAGAGTCACATCAATTAGCTTTGTCTATTCTCTCTCTCCCCTTACCCTAAAGACTGAATTTCCCTGGTCTCCTTCAGGTGTACTGTTCCCTGTGGGTTAAATCCTTGGTGTTCAGTCTGAGGGAGTCATTCCATATTGTCCTGAGCATGAGGAAAACTTTGTTTCACAATTATTTTTACCAAGTAGAAATATCCACAACCTGTGTATAATTTCAGGTTCTTAATCACATACTCACAGGGAAATTATGCCAGTCCCTTAGTCAAGCTGGGACTTGCATTGAGAAAGCAGGAAGGAGACCTCATTTTTTGAGATCCTAGGTTTCTAAGTAGGACCCCCTGTACAGCTCCAAATCTGCAGTTTATGGCTTTGTGCTGCAATTCTTAATGAAGAAATGCAGCTCAAAAAAATGTCATAGGGATTGGGCAGCATTAAAACCTACCTGGCCTAGGAAAAGTTGTTCTTTCCCAGTAAATTCTTTTCTGACCCTGACAAAGCAGTTGACGAACTAAGCTGTAGACTAGCCAAGTGCTTCTGCTCAGCACTCGCACAGCTTCTGCCTTTCAGTGAGCTCCCATTTATTCTGGATTATACAGCCAGACAAGAGGAGTAAAAAGCAGGTCAAGCAACTTGCCTGTGGTCACACAGCAAGTGAGTGGCTTAACTTCTATCTGATGACGATTAAACAGGCATTAAAAACACACACGAAATTCAGACGGCTGAAAAGTAACACAAATACTTGAAAGTACAAAAACGGACTGTTAAGAAACTCAAACAATTTTTGCTTTGCCCCTGCAGCACTAACCGTTTGCAGTTTCAGTTTTTTGTTCTTTCATACCTAAATCACAGATGGTATTATTTTTGGATCAAGATCTTTTTCTTAGGCCTTTCAGAAGTCTGCGGTCTCTGGCTACTGAAACCTGAAATCTGAAGGAACCAGTATACATGTACAAACTGTAAGGGGAGTACTGAAAATGTGCACGGGATATTGGATTTCTGGTTGCTTTGATGCTTACCGTCTTCGTTACTGGATGTGGTGCTTCATCAGCATGCTCACCTTTGCTGTTTTCTAGTAAGTGCTATAATTTAATGATCTGGTTTTAGGGGTTAGGAAGTTTGTGTATGTAAGTACACTAACTGTGTTTAATGACACTTGTATAAATGGTAGCACCTGGAGTCTTCGGCTCAATTTCAGCAAGGTACTTAAGCACACGCCTAGCTTAAAGCAAGCGAGCAGTCCCATTGAAGTTAATTAGACTTCCCTTGTACTTAAAGTTAGGCATGTGCTTAAGTACCTTGCTGCATTAAGACCCTAATGAAGATTGGGGTATAACTGCCTTTGTTGCAGTGTGTGTAATGTGAGTCATTTAGTGTATTCAGTGTGGAGCTGGGAATACAGGAAAGAGAAGCAGAGTGAGTACCAACAGAGCAAAGTTACGATATAGCTTTTTAGGTGTTGTGGTCACTGCTCACACTCAGCTGCTTATTTTAGATAATAGTGTCTCCCAAGGGCTTGTTTTCTATTTCTTTTTGTTCTTTTTTTATCCCCTGCAGCCAGCAGGACTCACAAGTAAAGTGTCTTTGTTGTGTTTTAGGGTTTTAGGTACCAATATTGATACAGAGATATCGATTTCAAAAAGTTCTTTTCTGGTCGGTTTAAGGATGTGCACGTGAGTGTTAACATCTTTTCCCTGGGGGGACTGGATCTGAGGCCTTCTGAAGTCGATGGGAAGGCTCTCATCAGCTTTAATGGGCTTCGGATCAGGTCCTTAGGAGGTGAGGGAATTTCTTTGAGATCTGTGCTTTGTATCTCAGTCAGAAGTCAGCAGCACACCCCCGCTCAGCACTAGAGAGGAAAGCTGGATGAGGAAGGAGGTGGGGAGGAAGATGAAGGTATACCTTGGACCAAGCAGTTGCCTCAATTGCCACCACTCTTTTCTGTAGCACCTATCAATAAGTTAATCTGTGGAGATTTCTCACTGAAGAAAGGACCCAGTCCCAAACTAGCTGTGAGGTCTGTGTGGATCACAGCACAAGGTGATACGGCTTCAGGCCAAACATGGAAACTTTGTTCTTTGTCACTTACTGTCAACATACAGAGATTCTGGCTCTGCTCTTTCTAAAAAGGAAAAAAAAAAAGGCAAAGAATTTTATAAGATACAAATAGGGAAAGCAAAGATACATGCAGCAGCAGATAGTTTATTTTTCTGATTCACATTCATATTACTGAGGTGAGAAACACCAGTAACAGCAATTTCCAATAGCTTTACAAATAAGAATCCCAGTGCCAATCCTACAAGGGCTACTGGTTAGAGAAACAAATCCGCTGCTTTCTATACTCATACTCTTTCACTACTGCTTATTATTAGATGCAGTGTAAGGTGCAAAAGTTTCTTTTCAAATGAACAGAGCAAACATACCCTGACATCAGTATGAAAATCAGCTGTAAGAAAATTAGCACCCATACAGCCAATTCTCACTGGTGGCATATGAGTGTGTCTTTTGGACACATTGCTTAAAGACTAAGTTAAAACAGCCTGGAAGGAAAGCAATACCAATATTGGCTTGAACTCTTTTGAAAAATTCTGTTAATTTTGAGGAGAGTGAGGCTTCAAGATGGCTGAAGAGAACATTATGTGCAGGTCATGAATGCTGTGATTTTAACAGAGGAAGAGGAGCTGTTTGAAAGCATTAAACATATATAGAGCAGCATACATTAGACCCCATCAGACAGAACCTTTAAGATTCTGAATTTATCAAATGACAACATTCATTTTGTACTATGTAGAAGACAACAAGAAAGTCAGCAACTTCATGTGCTGACATTGCAGTAAAACATGATTTTAATTAGCTCACACAGAGGACACATTGAGGAAAAAGTGACATTTCATTGAGGAATATACTATTAAACACAACCCTCCTTGACCTGCCATTTATCAGGGCGCAACCCAAAAGTCACATGGCTCATCCTGTCTTTCTCATTGTCCTTTGAACCCTGGAAATACATGGTTCATTTGCAGAGACATGGGATTCTCCTCGTTTCTTGACACACAGTACTACTGTTGCTTTTCTGTACAGTGGCAATGCATCTCTGATGGAGAGCAGGAGGCACAAATCTTTACAGCGGTGGCCAATCTGAACACTGAAATAGCTGCATGGCTTACAGTTTAATTATTGAAGTTACCAACTGAGAGGACTTGGGGAAAAAATGGAATGAAAAAAGAATTTTACTTCAGAGCTGCACCAGATTGTCCTCAAATTAGAAAAATGAACCACAAACAGAAACAAAAAATAAAAATAAACATAGAGCAACTAATTTAGGATTAGTGTCATGCCAAAAACCTGTTAGACTTTGGCTGCATGTAAGTCTAAAATATCTCCACTGCTTTTAATAAATACACTAATGAAAAAGGTGTGCCGTATTAATATCCCTATTCAGAACTCAGAGATATGGGCAAATGCAAATACACAGTTTTACCTTATTTTCTATGTATATATTTAGCACATGCTAGACCCAGCACTGTAGGAAAAAAACAGGAGTCAAATATATCCATGATGTTCTGCTCTTCATATTTCATCAATCTCATTAATGCCTCTGGAAAGAGATATCTGTGGTTAAAACTCAGGACTGGAACTCAGGGGCTTGTTGTCCAGTCCCTAATTCTGCCAAATTCTCCTTCTGAATCTGAGCAAGTTGGGGAGCTATTAGCTCTCTATCTATAAAATGGGGATAATAACACTTTCTGCCTCAAAGAGGGGTTGTGAGGGTAAGTCTGCTAATACCTCTAAGATGCTTAGATATGAGGGTGACGAGTGCCATAGAAAATCCTATAAATAAATAAAATAAACTGTGAGAGCCTGAGGCGCTGGAAGCTGCTGCCAAGGCTGTGCATTTCCACACTCCCCTTACTGCGGGAGATGTGGCTTGGAGCCAATCTGCAGTCTGAGAGCAGCTCCTGCAACCCCGGAGTGTGTGTGGTGTTTGTTTATTTGTTTTTCACAAAGGGTATCCACCGCATAACCGAGGTAACCACAGTCTGTTTAAAACGGGCCGATGCTGGAGCAAGAGGGGAAAGGGGATGTGGTAAATCTGCTATGCCTGGTTTTGGTTGCTGTTGGCTTTTTTTTTCTTTCTTTTTTTTTCTTTCTTTTTTGGGTGACAAATATGTTTCCTGAAACCCTTCAGGACTCTTTTATTGCTGTGGGTTAGTTCAATCGCTCTTATTTACTTTGGGATTTCTGTTTGCTTGCTTGCCTGTCAGGCTGTACTGGCAACCGACGAGTCCGAGGGGTCAACCCCACCGCCTTGCCGGGCTGCCTCAGCCTGTCCACAGCACAACTGGAGCCGGGGCCAGCAGTGGGAAGTGTTTGGCTGGCTTCTTTGGCGGAGTTTGGGAGGAGGGTCCTGGCAGTGATGTGGCAGCACAGGCATGGAGAAGGGAGCTCCCACAAAGGCGACAGTTTTTGCTGTAGTGGCTAGTAAAGGATCCACCAAACTCCTTCGTCGTTTGGCAGCTTTACCCTCCTGAATGGGCCTTGCTAATTGGCGAGTGGGCATCATACTGCTCGTGCTCTGAGCAGCCAAGAGACGATGTACGTGCACGGTGTCTGATTTTGTCGGTGGCAGGATTCCCAACTCGCAACATCCAAGTGACTGTGCCAAGCTGACACCCTACAGTAATGGGAACATCGTATTACTAACACAGTCCCAGAGAGGATTAATCTTTCAGGACCAGTTAAAGCAGTTCCTGGCACCAGCTGGCAAGTGAAAGCCCTGGTGAGAAGGGAGAGGGAAGTAGCAGTGCAGTCAGGGCGTTCTCACGGAGTCCCTGTGGAGAGATCAGAGGAAGGGCTACAAGATCCGTCCCATATGCTCGCTGAGGAAACGCTGGCGGTTTGGAGCCAAGTGCATGTGTGCATGTGTGAGTGTGCTTGTGACATCTGTGAGTTTCTGTATAAACTACTGCAAGACCAATATCAATTATGAAATGGGAAAAGAAGAAACAAATATGCTAAGATAGGGCCCTGCTGTATGTGGAGCAGCAGAGCCCGTGCTTTGTCCCAAGGGAAGAGACTGTTGCAGGAGCTGTGCAACATCACACTCTAGACTAAGCCACAGCAAGGAGGAATTGATAAACTGGAGAGGAGAAGAAAAATATTCCCCTTCTCTGTCCAAAAAAACGTTCTCCCAAAAATGCCCTAAAAAGCAGGTGATGTCCCTCACAACACTCCTGAGAGGCTGAAGGTTGAAACCAAGTTCTTTGCCCTGTGGTAGTAAAAGGGATGAAACTTTAGGAGTGAAAATAAGCACAGACTAGATACTACAGTAAATAAATAATCCATGGTTAAGCTGCCACCCCCATGCTGGGGCAGAGAGAGGCTGTCAGAGGCAACAGCTGGGGCTGGATGGGCTTCTCTCCTCGTTGAGTTTCTCTCAGCAGCAGACCCTGCTGCCCTGCTGCTGTTTCCCCTCGCCCAGCTTGCAACCCAAGAGCTGGGAAGAGGCAGAAGATCTGACTCCTCACCTTCCATCCCTGAAATCCCAGAAGAGGAATGGCTGCCTGTGGGACTATCCAGCTCCAGGCTTTTCCTCCCTCTTAAAAGATGGGGTGGGGCAAGACAGGAGAAAGTTAAAGGGAGAGGAGACAGAAAGGAGCTGAAAGAGATGCACTGTGACTGAAGAGAGACAGAAAGACTGGAAGATTGAGTGTGAGGCAAATTAATGCACAGAGAAGAAAAGCAAGAGAGCAGGACACAAACAGTGTCATAGAAAAAGGAAGGGGACAAAAAGAGCTGATACAAAAAAAAGGAAGGAGAGAGTGATGTGCAGTGGGACATGTGAAGTGAAAGGAGAGGAACAGAACACTGGAGCAGAGACTGTATTCTATGCAAATGGCAGAAAATTGGGGCTGGAGGGTGTTCAAATTGTCTTATTGACCATCTCCTTCCATAAGTCAAGATCCGCTTGTCTATTTAACCCATTCGTAAAGATTATGCTGTGTCTGCCACAGTGTCCCTGTATCCACCAAACTCTCCATGCCCCAAACCAACCTGCAGTATCACTGCACTGTTCTTGCCTATAAAAAAGATTTCTTCTGATCTATAAACAGAATCCTTGCTGGATTTTGAGTCCATGCTTTCTTTGCAGATTACCAGGAATATGAGGAACGGGTTATTCCCTTCTTCTCTGAAAATTGTACTATGATTCTCTTCTTTAGATGAACTAGATGTATTGAGTCTTTTTTGAAGGTCTTCCTAGGCCTTTGATGATTCTTGTCCAAATGATCCACGTCGCTTCAGAAGTATGGTACTCAGATACTTTCATTAAGGTCTGCACAACCTTGAGTGAACGAAGATCGCTTTGTTTTAAATATTAGGTATATTGTCTCTTCCATATATATCACAGAATAAATTTTATCCTTCGCTCAGAAACTTGATGCTCTTTACACACGTCCAGTCTGCAGCAAGCATGACCCGTATAGCCACCAATTTCTTAGAAAAATTTCTGCCTGACCAGCTACACTCTCATCCTGTATTTATTGATCATTTCTCTTTTAAGTGGTGTCTTGTACTTGTCCTTCTTGAATTTCATCCTCCCTCCCCTTTTCTTTTCTAGACCATTTTGCAAATCTGTCAAGGTCATTTTGAATTCTAAGCCTTTCTTACAATATGCTTTGTGGTTCTTCCTAGCTTCCCGCCATTTGCAAGGTCAGTAAAGATACTTCTCTATTCCATCACTCTGTCTGTGTGTGTGTACCTGTATGAAAGAAGAAAATGAGAAGAGTGCATCTTTTGTGTATCTGACATTCATTTATGTAGTAGAGGCAGGATAAGATGACAGATTTCATCTAAGGGACAGTGGTGCTCTGCACCATTTTCTTCACTCACTAAAATGGATCATACTTGAGGAAACCAGCACATAGGTTATTGGTTAATGTTTTTACTCTTAAAACCTGTCACCCCACCCTAGGTTACCTGTGTAAAATGAAATTAGGGTAAAGAGCAATACATACATATATACATACATATGTACCTATACATATACCTAAGTGTGCATGCGTGTGTATGTATATACATATGTATTTGTTGCTTAAACTGTTCATAATACAAACAATAAGTAAGAGAGCCAAATACACCAATAAAATAAAATAAACTGTTTGGAGGGACTCCCATCTTTCAATGGAAAATTCCCATAGTTTCTGACACATCAACAGGACACCGTCTTTCAAAATTACACCTCGTCTTTTTATTCTGCATAGAGCTGAGACCTGAAAATGAATGTACTGAGGCCTATTTCCACTGCTTTTGAGCACAGGCTTTTTCATTTACTTCTCAGCATAACAGTTGGACTGCACAGAAGCACTGGAGCTTAACAAAAAAGGCTCTCATCTCAGACAAAAACTGTAATTATCACAGGGGAACAAATTAAACAGAAAACCCCGCTGGAATGAGATTTCCACATATTTAGAGTGTGTTAATACCAATAATATGGCACATACTAACAATAGAATCTTTCTGTAGCTTTTGTAGTATCAGATATGAATGAAAATATGTATGATTACACTGCCTCAAAAGAAACAAGATGCTCAAACTCTTTCGTGAATTATTTTTTAAATGTTTAGGAGGTGGGGAAATTAATTTCAGAAACTTTAGCATATTTTGTTTATAAGTGTTTCCATTTTAATCAGTACTGATTTTTCAAATTATAATGTTATTTATCTAGAGAATAAAAAGAATTAATTTCAAATATATTTGCTATAGTACAGCATGCTATGTTCAAATATACACCCTTTACATTTACTTTTCCATCAGTTGTGTCATCTGCCAATCACATATCTTAAATTAGCTGTCCATTACATTGGGTATCTATGAAGGAGATAGACTCAGCATATCCATCCTACAGTTAAGAGTATTTTCCAGTAAGGTAAGAAAAAAAAAAAATTAAAAATATATATAAAAGATCAAGGTGTTAATAATGGAAACTACAGAAGGAAGTATGTCAGCAGTTTTATCCATGCCATAGATCTTATATACAATAATTATTGTCTAGTTTCATAGTACTAACACATTCTTATGTAGCACATATGTATATAAACTGTGATAAGATTTAGCTTTACTTCAAAGTTCAATGATCCTTCCCCTAACAATGTGTGTCGTATACATCTGTTTTTCTAGAATTTGAAGCTATGGCATATATTATGTCTGCCTACATGTGTGCATATATGTTTGTGTATAGAAATCTCTTTTGTGAGTGTAGAGATGAATGTTGCAGTGTCTTCATCTGTTTTCAGATGCAGTCAGTCCCTGAAACATTAACTTTTCACCATAGTGTTAGCTAATATCACTCACTTTTTAAAATAATTGTGATAAATTTAACATTTTCCTTCTTTTCCTTCCTTTTAAAATTATCTTACTGGAACTAGAATGAATTTTCTGTTTTCATTGAAAGAAATAAATTGTAAAGCTCTGTACTCAGCAGCCATTTTTATGGTGAAAGTATCCTGTTTGAATCTCCGCGGACAGTATTTATGTTATCTTCTTTTTCAAGGACTTACCCCTGTAATATCATTGACACATTCGGATCAATACATTTAAAGATTTCTCTTTTTTTTTTTTTTTAATATATCAAATGCAGAAGTGATTTGTATGTTTACTTTGATAATATACACTTGTCTCTTTAAGGTGACAGCAGATGGTCCAATAAGAAGTGGCAGAACTAAGTGCTGAAAATATAGCAGCCCATCTCAAGCTCCCTTAACCGTAAAATCTATGAATTTATGCTCAACTGAGCGATAAGAAATAGTCATGAAATGTCCAAGGGTGAATCAGGGTGGTTGGAACTGTAGCTATTTCCCCTGCACAATGAGAAACCCTTCAACGCATTGTCTAAATGCACAGACAATATTTAGTAGCTTTATTTATCAATTAACCGTTTCCATCACACTCAGAATGTGTACATCATGGTGCGCTGCTGAGAATTGCCGTACTATTTTGCCTTCCAGGTTTCTGTGGACTGTTTTGCTAATGCACGTTTTGTAGCTCTCCAAGGTTAGTTTAATGCCGCCATTCCAGCGTGAACAGTTTGATAGTCTGGGGATTAAATCCTCAGAGAATGTAAGTCACTGCAACTCCACTGAAATCCACATGGCATCACAGTTTGCATCACAAGACCATCAGATCCATTACTTACAAATAATTTCAGGTTATGTGTGATTTCCCAGACAGCATTTTGTTCTTTGTGTCTGTATCTATCTCTGTCATTCCCTATACCTCCCGTTGTAGGTTATACTCTCTGCTCCACCTGTTCAACAATGCAGACCTGAACAGAGCACTAATGGTCTGCTATTTTAATCAGGTGAAGAAACCACAGCAGAAAAAATACTCTGAATCATGGATTTTCTTCTGAACTCTGCTATAGCAGCTCCAAGACCTCATCCTCAAATGTCTTCTGATATTGAACCAGTGCTGGTTGTAGCTCTGTTCCTCTACAAGGGGACAGTAAAATCCCATTATCTGATGTCTGATCTCTGCCATATCTGTTTTCACCATACTTAAGCTTCCCGGAATTCAAAACCATTGCCAACATCATACATTCATCCTTGGACATGTAAACAAATAAATTGTGTATTTTGAAGAGAATAAGTCAGCATATTTTCTGAGGAAGCTCAGTGAAAATGAGTGTACTGTTTGGTGTGAGTAAAGCAGGCAGGCAGACACAGCAGATCAGCATCCAGAGAAAAAGAAAGATGCCATCAGAGAAAAGGGAATACTTCATCATCCTTTTCTGTCAAGACATTATGTGCCTGGCTATGATATAACATGGCCATTTTCTGCATAAAGTTAATTTAAGCAGCCCAGGAAGGATTATTCCCCTGCAAGAAATAATTCCTGCTTATTCTCCAAACTGCCAAGGTAACATAGGAAAAGAACAGAAGTAAAGGGACAAGGCTGGGGCTGACATACCTAATGCAGTATATCAGTCTTCAGTCCGGGAATCTAAACTAGCTGCACGACCAAGATTGTTATGGTTATTTTACAGGTAGATAGTATGGTAAACAAAGAAGTTCAGAGGCTTGAACAAACTAAAAAAAAATCACAGACGCTAGGGAACACAGGGTCTCCCTCCATTCTCTGCTTTCTGGAGGTAGGATTTGGAGACAGAGAGAGAGAAAGAGAGAATATGCATAATGTATTTTATATGCAAAATATAGTACAGTATAAAAACAAAGATCACTCACAGTTTTGCAATACATATATATAGCATAACATTAAAGAAATTACTCATCAAAAAAGCACAGTGATTACACAATAAAACATTTTGAGCAACAGAGATATAGCCTGGGCCATTCTCCAATGAAGAATTTTAAATTAACTAATGCAATTATTTTGACAACTGTAATTCCAGTAAAATTAAAATTCTTGATGTTGTACTTCATCATTAACACATGGTTACAAGAGCCATATATGTCTCCCTTTATATTTGTCAATGAAATGTTCCAGAATGATACAAAAATATCCTTACTTCCTGTAGTTGCGATTTAGTCTGTACTTTACTCTTTTGCCAGTTTGTGAAAGAACTAGTTTTGAGTCTGCCTTTGTGATTTAGACTGACATGTACTGCTGTCTGGAGTAGGAGAGTTACCGTTTGTGCTCTTTGGTGGTTGTGCTAGACAAAAACACATCTGGAAAAAGCTGCGGATCAGCTTGAGCTCTTCAAAAAGCTACTTCAAAAAGAGTATTGGATATTATCCCATCCTACCTCTCTGTAAATCACCAGCCCTAGGCGTGTGTCACATTGCTGGGCATGGAAGGGCTGCCACATTGGTTGCATTCAGTCCATGCATGCCCCACGTGAAGCAGCATTACCAGGGCTGGAACAGAGGCTTAACACCTTGAATACTGTGTTCAGTTTTGGGCCCTTCACTACAAGAAGGACCTTGAGGTGTTGGAGCGAGTCCAGAGAAGAGCAACAAAGGTGGTGAAGGGCCTGGAGAAAAAGTCTTACAAGGAGCGGCTGAGGGAGCCGGGGATGTTTAGTTTGGAGAAAAGGAGGCTGAGGGGAGACCTGATTGCTCTCTACAATGACCTGAAAGGAGGTTGTAGCCAGGTGGAGGTTGGCCTCTTCTCCCTGGTTACTAGTGATAGGACAAGAGGAAACGGTCTCAGGTTGTGCCAGAGGAGGTTCAGGTTGGATATTAAGAAGAACTTCTTCACTGTAAGAGTCATTAGGCATTGGAATGGACTCCCCAGGGAGGTGGTGGAGTCACCATCCCTGAAGGCATTCAAAAAACATTTAGATGTAGCTCTTTGGGACATTGTTTAGTGGGTTTAGTGGGCATGGTGGCATTGGGTATACGGTTGGACTTGATGATTTTTGAGGTCTCTTCCAACCATAACGATTCTATGATTCTAAGTGCCACAGAAGCAGGTTGTGGAGCTGCTCTTTCTCCCCTCTCTGCTTTTGCATTCCCTTATTCCTCTCCAGGACTGTGGCTATTTCCAATGCGAGTCCTAAATGAAGCTTTTTAAAATATGCTAAAAGCTATGCAAAGCCATATTCTAGTCTGCTAAATCAAGAGGAAAGGAAGTTTGTTTAGTGGGTAATCTTTCACTTTTAATGAATTTTTAAATGAGTCAAATTACTTCAGCTAGGTGATGCACTAACTGTGGAGGGCACAGGAGGGAGAAAACATCGGTTTTGGTCCCCTTCAAGGTCCACTTTGCAAGTTTCTGATTGCAGTTCCAAATTTCAGAGAAGGAGGTACTCAGGAAGGAAATCTTGGAAAAAAATTGGCAGAGGCTAGGTGAAGAGCCTGTGAGTAAAAAGGGGGAATGGGGGGGAATCTTCCCCATACATCAGCATAGAAACATAGGTCCCTTTGAGAACACCTGAGGTACCAACAGATAACGCATCCTACACATCCTTTTCTTGTAGGGGTTGGGGCAGAGGCTGGGAATGTCTGTAAGAAGCCCCTTATGGTAGGCCACAATTTAAAAACACTATTCCAAGGAAAACAGCTGTGATCCCAACAGAAGCAATCTTCCTACACAAGTGTCCTGATGACATTATAGTACATATATTTAAATCACTGAAGGTGCGATTCTATCCTCCCAGCTGAGTTGAATATCTATTCTCCTGGCGTCAACCTCATTATTAATTGCATCTTCATTCTATGCAACAACAGACAGCAGAGACGGCTAGGATAGTTAGCTGCTGCTGCTTGGTTTATTACAACACTGTTTTTTCAGACCTGATTAACAAATAGAAACTGACTGATTAATTTAACTTCAGTACCTTCACAGAGTCCCTGAAAATAATTTTGAAACTTGCAATAGGTATTTTTAAAACAATACATCTCTCTATTGGGAAGAACATAAGGGAAGTTGTGTAACTACTCGAGACCAAAGTCATCCTGCTCAAACAATCCGGAAGACAAGCTGTGGGACTTCTTTTCACGAAATAAAGTGAATGGGAATGGGAGGAACAATAAGAGGATTTAAGCCATCTACTCACTTCAATTCAAATGTTACATAATCTTAAGAGCAGAAACTTAAACTACCAATCTTTCATACTCTAATCATGAATTAAAAAAACATGCAGAACAAATAAAATTAAAAACAGGTTTGTGTGGGTTTTTTTTTTCTTTTTTTGTCTTCTTTCAGCATTTTTAGAGGCATTTTAGGCATTTAAGACTTAGTATACCTGTGATAAGAAAGGTTTTTGAGGAGCTGTATATTCCTAGCTAATCCATGTCTTTAACCACTTCAGAGATCCAGAGGAAAAAATTCTTGTGAGTTGAGTTGAACTGCGATGCTCTTTCCAGGATCCATTTGCTAACTAATCAGTTGTACTACATTATACATTTGGACTTCACTTTACCATGTATACCTTATTTTTTTGCAGTTGCAGGGTTTTGGGCCTATTGATCCCTGGATCCTATTTTCATCTCTTGTTCATACTGTTACTTCAGTTACTTGCAAGGTTTAGTCCTCTGTGCCACAGCATTAATTTGGTGCTTCAAATTTTTCGGAAGTGCCCACTTTTCATGAGAGGACTGTCTTCCTGCTCCTCAGCATCTGCTGACTTGACTAGTCCTGAGCTCCTTGACTCCCAACCGTGGCCAGTGCCAGTGGTGTGGGTACCCCACCCCTCAAGAGTTTCACTTCGGGAGTACGCAATGATGTAATTCTGGACGTACTCACAGCATCTTCAGAGCAAGCAGCTATTTTTCATTCATGATATGCATCAGAAAGAGTAAATCCCAACTGATCTTCCACTTGTGGATTTCCTAAGCATTATTTTTCTTCACTGTCCCTTTCTTCACACTTGGTTCCCTTCCAGCTCTGGAGGATAAGAACAGCCCCCACTTCTCCCACAGCCTAACTGTCTGCAGGCTGGACTCCTTGGCCAAATGCAAATCACAACAATGCAGACAGCAGGGAGTCTCCAGGCAGTCCATCAACCCTTTCTTGGCTCCTAACACCTTCAAGCTTGGAGATCCAAACACTGTTTGCAAGTTCAACCTTGTAAACAGTGAATTGGGTAATGATGAAACAGATTTTTCTAATTGCTGGTCTCCCCTCCTCCTTAAACACAACTCATTTGCGCTGATACTCCCATCCTTTCTGCCTCTGTTTTCTTCAGGGAGCTTTACCTTTGCTTTTCTCTCATTCACCACATCACCTGTATCCTCTGCAGTTTATTACACTGTTTGTTTGTCAGGCAAGGTTAGCCACACCAGCTGAACATTGCCTTTGTTAAGATAGGCATTTAATTTCATGAGATTCTTTTCTGAACAGTGTCTCATTTTCAGCAGCAACCACCTTTAACAATTTAGCACAATAACCCCATATTGTTGTGTAAAAGCGCACGTCAGTCCCCTTCATACAGTCAGCAGACTTCAGGTTCCTAATGCAAAGATATTCTTCCTCTCTGGTTTCACGTAGCCTCTGGTAAGACAGACACTTTAGTCCTTCCTTCATCATCAGAGATCTCTCGACTCCAGGACCGAAGCGTGCCCCAGGTCTCGCTCGCTGCCTGCCACAGTGAGACACACATTACAGGCACCAGTGTAACTTTGTTCTGGTGGCAGAGGTTGGCCCAGAAGGAATTTGTCTCATGGACAACTGAGCTTTATGGAGATAGCTGACGACCTAAGGCTTCTGTTGAGAGTGGCCCTGCAGTGAAACACAAGCTTAGGATCTGTTGAAATCAAGAGCTCTAGTATACTCCTTAGTATGGATGAATTTTTGCATGTGTTTAAGTGCTTCCCTCAACTGGGCAAAAGAACATAATTCTTTTTTTTTTTCCTCCAGTAAATAAGCTTATTTTCTCCCGTCCATCTGTCTGCCTCTCTATTTGATCTGCTTTATTGTTTGCTTTCACCTCAGGTATTGTTCACACTGTCTTTTGTTATCAATTTTTCCTATCACTTTATTACATGTTAGAAGTGAATAGGAGTGGATGCTGAACTCACCTGGTATTTGCTTCCAGAACAGGTCATAAAATAATGTAATATTATGTAGAGATTCAGGGCATGCCTTCAGTAGAAGATAAAGGTTTTTTACATCTATCAGTCCAAGAAAATTAATGTAGCCTCTACTTGCCTCTCTCCACCTTGGTACCCCTTATTAAACTTAGGGCAATTATGATCTGAACATTTGTAGTAGGACAAACATCAGGGATCAGCTGAGGTTAATGTCAATTAATAGGTTGTGGCAGTCATGGAGTAACTGGCAATTTGGCTGAGAAAATGAAAGAAACAAGGAAGCAGAAAAGGTAGAAGGGGAGAATATTGTGTCATTTAGAAATCAAAGATAAAACTGCAATAAATACCAATAGTGATAAAGGAATCATTGCAAGTTAAATTCCATAGCATCCATCAGCCCAGATCGTTATGTCACACTGCTCGCGGCAGCACACAAACTGCAGTACGTCTGTATCCTACGTTTCGTCAAGGAGTTCCGCTGGGCACGTAGAGGATGTCGGGGCCTGAAAAGGCAATCTGTCAGAAAGATGTCTGTAGCATTATGCATTTAATACTGTTTTAATGAGACTTAGAGTAATTGTTTTGCAATTCTTGTATGTAGTTGTGTAATACTTTAGAAGACTTCTTGATTTTTATCTCAGGTACAGTTGAGCCAGGTCCTTTGTAGACATAATTTGCTATAGTTTCTTTGACTTCACTGGGATTATGCCAGTTTACACCAGCTGAAGCTGAGACCCAAGGGATTTTATATCTTCTGAGTACCATATATCCTGGAGAAACAGATTTATGTAGAAGGTGGTTTTCACCTGGCATAGCATACTGTAACGGAAAAATGAGAGGCAAGAAAACAAGCTGTCTACTTTCCTAAGTTAGAACTTTCTCCATTCCAGTCAGTGATGTAAATGTAGAGCATTTCTGCCCATTACTGAGTCAATTTTAAATAAAAACCTTCATGAATACACATAGATGTGTTTTATACATTTTTATACATATGAGGTATAAAAAGGATGCACATTGGATCTCATTTTTCAATTAAGTACACATAAAAGCTTAACAAAAAATGAGTATGCAAATTTGTCAAATTTATGAACATTTACCATGATTTCATATATAGTGGGAGATCATGAGCTGTTTCCAAGTCTTATCAGGCTATAGAAATAAAAAATGATTTCATGAAAAAAGTGTTATCACTAATGTCACGGTAACTGTACCCATAAATCAGGCACACAACTAGGCATACAATATATGCTAGAAATAAACTTGGATTTCAAACAATTAGTTCCTGCATTTAACTGTTTGTTAATTTACATATTATTTTTATCTGATGTTGAAGGCCATAGCTCTGATATGATATTTTGAAGCTGTCCAATGTCATTGCTAGCTTCCTGATGCATCTACATTTAGATACATGAAACATACGGTAGGTGGTGAGAAAAAAGGTAAGAAGAAAATCCAAAGTAATATATAATAATGTGTACACAAGAAATACCAAACCCTTTTGGATTACACCACTTGTGTTCCAAGGACTTATTCTTTCTTTTTTTAAATTCCTCCTTTTCTTTCAGGCAGTATTCAGGTACTGCCTAACAGCCATTAAGCTTGCATGCAGCATTTTCCGTGTGTAGATTTCAGGGAAAAATCAATAAATTTGGCACCCTATGTCCGTAACATTTAAGAAAGATACAGATCCTCTATCTCTGGTAAGATGGAAATCAGACCAAGAGTAATTTTAAATAGAACCAGGGAATGATGTTGTACTTCAATGGCTGTTTAGTAGAATAATCTGCAGCTATCCGTGTTTTGAGATATGTTCTAATTATAGGGCTATGATTAAACTGTGGAATAAGGTGAATGCCATAAAAAGAAAGCACCCTGAACACAGCTCCTATGTATTCACATGTGTTTGAATCTTAATGGAACATGTCTGTTCTTTTTGTTTGAAAGTGCTATTTTAAAAGAATAAACAAAGAAAAAGTGAATACATAAATTGTGAGGGAACAATGACATCCCATTTCATCTTACCCAAGAGACAGCATTTATTAATGGCCACTCGGTAGTGGGAAGTAGAGAGATAGTATGTGGATTATTTTAAATTATTACATATCTTCTTACTTAGAACATAAGTAATTACATTAGTACAGTTGACTACAAAAACAAGCAATAAATCCACATTAGTTTGTTGAATCTCTGTTAGCGGACATCCTTGGTGTGTAATTCAGATTAATATTTATAGCTCTGCATGAATTTCTTGTACTTGGCTCTGTAAATTTAGCTTGGAGGACACCAACAACTGTGCTTAGTTTTGTGATGCAATGAAAAAAGTCCATGCTGATTGAAGTCCAAAATTATTTTCAAATATAAATGTATATTTGTGTTTCTGTCTTTCCAAAGTGGCTGAGCTAAAAAAAGGATTCCAAGTGTTTTTTAATAGACTCTCAACTTCAAGATACAGCGTTTCTACATTAGAATGTGAAAGATGAAATTCAGCATATATATCTACGTAATTATTTTCAAAGCAAAAAAAATCTTCAAACTTTCATCTTAAAATCTAAGGCATGGTTAAATCTCTTATAAAGATTCCTCATCTTTTAATTAGAATTCTGTCTTTGCACTCATAGTTTTTCATATATTTTTAAATGCTATTCTAAATAATTTGTTTTCTCCCAAGTTCAGTGTTTTGATTTAGCAAGAGAAGTCTACTTTTTCCACCTTCCGTAATCGGAAGTTCTAAGATCTTTCTAAACTAGTCAAGTTGACGGTATCTTATACTGGGAGGTGTCTTATATTGGGGGTTGTTCGCAGAAGCAAAAGGCACCAGTACTGGACACAAAGACAACAACTGTAGTACCAGCAATACCCAGAGGAATGTTGTATTAAAAAACATTATCTCATATGAAGGAAGATGGGCTCTTGAGGCAACTAGCAAATGATCCTCCACCTCCTAGGATTTTGTGTTATAATTATTATTGCTGATAGCTAGAACTGAGGAGGAAAAGCATGTCCTTTAAAATAAGCAGTAGATATTAACATCTAAGGAAACATTTTAAACCAATAAATGCTGAGAATAATGCATGAATTACAATGGTAATGTATTACCCGTCATTAACATAAAAGATATAGCCCAGATCAAGGGAAGTCAATGTTTGCACTTAATTTAAGTAGACCCCCACAACTTTTTTGAAACTGTATACCCTTGCCACTGGACAACACATTTTAAAACTGATGTCTGTATTCCCTGTTCAATCAATGGAAAGATGTACATCTGTCTAAGGAATGAGGGTGAAAAGTCCTCGTAAATAAGTCCTAATGTAGAAAACTACCTCTACATTGTCTGAAAAGTGAATCAAGTACAGGAAGTATAGATAATTCATTTGCAGATGAATATTCTGGTATATAGAATAGTCTGAGAGAAAACAGTCTGAGAGAAACAGGCACGGCAGTAGACTGGATGGTAGGTCAAATGATGTCCTTTACAACACACAGTACTTTGTACTAAGAGCCATTTGTAAACAGTGCTTTTGAGCCTAGTGCCCATAACCAAAAATTGGAAGAAATTCCAGTTTCCAGGGTGTATAAGGATTGCCTTATCCTTTAAAAAAAAGCAGGGAAATTTTATATTTGATAACTGAAAGTATTTAAATGACACTCAATTAATCTTAATACTCCTTAATACCTCTCCCTCACTAATGTCTCTCTAATCAGTGGTAAAATATTTTCCAATCTGCTGTTTCATCCATAGTGACCCTTCCTAGTTCAATGCATATTACAAAAATAATATAAAACTGAGAAATTAGCAGCAAACAAATCACAAAGGATGTTAGTAGTTGATTTCTCTATCTTTCAATTAATCGGACGCTCCATTTTCAAGATTTCTAAATTAAAAAAAAAAAAATAAATCAAATATCCAGCTCCATCCCAAGCTTGTCTACATCATTAGCAACCCAGCAGAGGCTGTTTCGTCATTGCACCATGTATTTTTCATCTATTACCTTAGTGAAAGTAAAATATCACATAAAGCTTTTGTCAGTTTATTTAATCATAGCATAACATAGTTTTTTTTGTTACAAACACTGTATAACCCATTAAAAAAACAAAAAAGAGGGAACAGTTTAGTAAAGTTTGTACTGAACTACAGTCGTG
>NW_009598535.1:0-19705 GCF_000690535.1 Cariama cristata | reverse complement strand
CAACATTTTCTGAACTGGAAAAAAAGGTAATTAATGTCATGATATACCAAAATTTTACTTAGTTTGTCAGAGTGCTTTTTTGGTTTTGATTTTGTTTGGGATTTTTTTTTCTTTTCCTTTTCTTTTTTTTTTTTTTAGTAATAATATTCAGGGTGGAGGTAAACTAAAGATTTTAACAATGTCTTAGCAGAAATTCCTGACTTTACATTTCTGAAATGCACAGAGATGGTTTCTGGCCTTACTGCTGTTAAATTATGTGCTACCTTTGTGTCATTAATTTGAGATGACATAGATAAGAGAAGCAGCTTCATTCATGAAATCAAATTCTGCTTGTAAGTATGCCTTTCACCAAAAAGGATGATCTGTATTTCTTCTAAGTGTTTGCAGGTAGTGCATCTGTGTTAACTTCAATAATGAAAGCCAGGATTGATGATAGGCTGACTCAGGTAGCTCTTGCCAACAATTTTCAGAGAATAGGAGGTTGTTGGAAAGATATCAATGAAGGTTTAGGGATCACTGTCTGAAGTATTCTAAATTAACAGCTAATGGATATTTTTAATAGCTCTTTTATAGATGAGCGCAGCTGAATGAAAACTGACAACACCAAAGCTCAGCTTTGCTTAGTATGAGCTTTAACTTTTTTTCACACATGATGCCCTGCCTCTGCATTAGCTTTCTTGCTTTGTTTCTACACAGGGTAAAAATTCATTTATTTTATAGTTAATAAACATATCCGCACACACTTTAATCTTTCTGAGGTTTTTTTTTTTAAGTACCAGAGATTATTTTCTTCCTCAAATGCTGCATATACACAGCACTGCACTTCTCTTTTCCAAAGATTTGTTCATCCATCCTGCTGTTTCTGGCAAAGTTCAGTTCTTGCAGAAATGGTGAGCAGATACGAAAAAAATGAATACTCTTTGATTATAGCTGGGGTAATCAAGTTGTCTGACCTTCCTGGTGCAGAAAGAGACCTGACTTGGGTATTCAATATTCAATTTCAGTGGCCCAAAGAGATGAATAAATATAAGTGAGACAGAGTTCATATGAAAGTACACCAGTGGGACAGAAAATAAATATCTTGAGGTTGTGTTTTGCAGTAGAGCTCACAAGGTTCCTATCCTCATCTCCACTGATGCCAACTGGCTGTCAAAAGAAAGGTTTTTTGTTGTAGAATAGTGAGAGATGTGACATCATTGCTTCTGTCTAGTTTACAGGCGTTTGAATTATCGACGTGTTTTAACCATCAAAATTTGACCAACAGAGATTCATCGACTACCTCTTCCAAAAAAATAACTCTATTTACGCTTTTAAATGTAGCCTTTTTTCACTTCTGTTCTATGAACATATCAGATGAATAAGCAATGTAATGTTCAACTTCTAATTTATCTTTAGGTAGACAAAATGTTCAACAACTAAATATCTTTTCTTAATCCTGAAGCTTTTCTGTTAATATACGAATGCAACTAGAAAAATATCCATGTGAAAAAACATACACATCCTTAAAATGCACCTGACTTCAAAGAGACGTCAATTTAACCCTATTTTAGAACTATTTGTCAGATGATTAGAAAAAATCCATTTCCCCTCATGCACAGGTTGTGCACGGAAAACACAATGTTACTGGATGTCTATGTGTGATTAGCTAAGTCAAACTACATAGTCCCAGTGACTGTAACTGGAGCTTAGACATCTAGCCCTAACGTGGAAATTACATTTAGACAATACATTTTGGTGTCTGAATCTGGAGTGGAATCCAATAGTGGGATATGCCTACAATTTATTCTCCACAATCATTCTCACATGGAAAACACCATGTCACCTAAGAACTTTTGTAAGTCTGCATTTGAATATCTTAAACTCAACACCTACAGGAGGGTGAAAAGCACGGTAGGATGAGAACTTGAGTTTGTTTCAAGAAGTTTGCCATCCTGTGTATTTTTCAATGTTAGTGAAAGTCATGATTGCATATACAGCTCTGCCATAGTGGCTGTGTTCTTTTACCGTTCTTCTTGGCATGAAACTTATTTCATTATATGACCCACATGAGACAGGCATCCACATCACTTAGGGCTCTGAAGCCCAGCAATGGGGCACTGGCTGTACTGGAGCTTGAAAAATCATTCATGAGTGACCACAGAGTCCCAGGGATGAAGTAACACACTGGTGGCAACAATCCTAATGCTTGAACATGAAGGTCTTGTTCTGGGAGAAATGAACATCATCATGCACAGACTTATCTATAGTGTCAGAAACATTTGTGGTGACTAAAGAGCGCCTCATATATGAGGGAATAGTACGTCTCTTACAGTAAGTTCCTGCTTTCTTGAAGGAACGACTGATGGGAATAGATAGCCTGTCTGTGACCACAATGCAGCTGAGAATGCTCTTTCAGGAAGCAGCACTGCAAGGATGTAGCAGTGTTCAGGTGTTCAGGATGATGCTCTGACTACAAATCACAGATGGCAAATGGATGACATCCGTGACAAAAATGGCTAGGGTGACTTGCCACCATTGAATTGCTATGCCACAAGTTCTACTGGCAGGTGATGTTTAATCCCTGTGAACTGATGTGAGAGACTTCTAGACAACGCTATTTCCTGGCAGAAGGTCAAGTCTTTTCCAACCCAGAAATTAGCAGTCCCCTGCTGATCCCACATTGACACCCATAACCCTCAAAACACCACAGGCATCTTCCAGAATGTGGGCCTTGCTCTTCGTGCATAAGGCAATATAAAAAACACCGGTGGTGCTGGCACCAATGGTGACAGGGAGTAACCATGGCCACTGAGACATGCTGGGTAACTAACCCTGTGGAAGGGACCATTGCATTGCCCTCTTAGTGACAGCTTTACTTATTCCTTGAACTGAAGCTTCCTGGAGCTCCTAATTTCTCTTCTTACCTTCTTTGAACTCAGGCTGCTGCAGATGTTGTTGCCTAAATTTGGCACAGATATTCTGGGATGCCACCAGGCTGTGCCAGCCTGGGTCACTCATATAAGGTTATACGTTGGAGTCAGGGATAAATTTCCCGCAGACAAATCCTGTGCAGGGTAGGTATCAGAAATGTTTTGGAGACTGTGTGACAGTGCAACCCCTCCAGCAAGAAATGCAGCTTGACTGAAGCAGTCCGGAGGCTCTGCAAGGCCTGAAAAAGTGCCACCAGATGAAGCATGCTGGCTGGGGCAGTCATCAAGAACAATCTAACAAAGCATTGTGGGCATGGTCATTGCTATGACTGGGAGTTGTAAGCATGGTTCGAGGACATTTGTATTATCCAATTTGTATCATCAAATTAAAATACTGCGGTGCATAGAACTGGAAAATGGTATCTGGGAGTCATTAATAAATAGCTGGGCCAGAATAAGGCAAGGTTATCACCTTTTTGTCAAAGTAATAGAGATACTTCTCTTAATGAATGGCCCAAATCACAGCTGGACAATAAATATAAAAGCATACAGATGGAAAGGTTTTTCAGACTATAGAACAATAACGAGATATTACTAGTTGGTTTCACAGACCCAGACAAAGTGAATTATTAGTAAAGATTCTTTTTCTCGTAAGAACTGCGATAAGAATGAAAAAAGAGAGATCTATAAGCGCATTATAATTTCTTAGACTCTTCTTCCAGAAATGGGAGAAATATGTGGCAGGGAGTCTGTATTTCCTGACCTTGGTGGATCAAAATGCAAAAGGTTTTGCCCTCAAATGTCACCAGTGGTTTAGAGTGAAGAACTTTTTATTAACATTTTTAGAGTTTCTGGGTATATTCCCTTTAAGAACTTTCTTTTTAAAATCTGCATGCTAAATTATTCTGCTGCCCTGCCAGGTCACCACTGTTCCATTGAAGCAGAACACTTTTTTTGCTGAAGTTATGCAGAAGAAGAAATTCTCAGTTTTTAGCCTTCAGTTGGATTCTGAAAAATTAGGAGTGGTAGGAAGAATTTTTCTGTGATGTTCAGCTTTAAAAAAACATAACAAAACTAAACTTTTCATGTTGAAGGTAACAATCAAAGTAGAACAAATACAGCAGTACCTCTGCTCAACCAAATAAACACTACACAAGTGCAGACAAAACTTCTATATTTTAAAACTTCTGGAAAGACTGTGGTCCTCTTAAGAAAGTTTAAATTTTATTAGCCTATATTTTAAAGAAACAAATGTAATCTTAGTTTAAGTAGAATCAACAGACTAGTCCCCTTTGTCTGAGAAATGGTGAGTTTTCAACTAAAGAGTTAAAAAAATTTCACCTCTTAAAATTCCTGAAAAGAGCTATGATATCTATTAAGGCAGAACATGAACATAAATTCAGTGTTATATATTTTATCTTGGTATTGTGTTTCGAATAAGAAAATAAAAAAAGAGTTCTTTAAAAAGGTTATGTAGTAACTTGAGTAATTTGTTTAATCTTAAAGTAAAAATCTGTGGGTCAAACGCATTTTGCGCAAATACCTGTGTCTGATCATTGGCTATAAAGAAGTTCCAACTAGTACCTGACAAGCAGACATCATCATCGCAGATGGTAAGAAAAGGTAGAAATATCTTGATTATAAGAATGAGTTTAACCTCATTTAGAAACGCCAGCCAAACTTGTGTGGGTGTCTGTATCTCATAGTTTCCTAGATTTATTTTTTGAACAGAAATCCTTTACTTTAGACATCAAATCACTGGTTTGACTGATTTTCCCTTGCTGGACTGGATCAACTTAAGCAAATATGTACAACCAGTATTCAGTGGTGGTCTATATAAACAGTAGGGAAACAATTCATTGAAGAACAAAGCTACATGCTTCTCACAGAAAACAAGTAAAACAGCTAAAATACAAAATTAAATACATTACAGGTGTTAAACACTTATCCTTTGGAATAAGAGTCTTGTTTTAAACAGGGTCTGTTTTTAGATACTGCTTTACACGCTGATAGCTTGCAGTGGCCTTTTAAGCTTGCAGGGGCACACATTTTTATTTAAGTATCTGTTTAAAAATAGTCTGACTTTAGGAAATGTCATTTGTATAAGAACTAACGTCAGTTCTATTCATGTTAAGTGATTATTATTGTACATTTGAAACACAGATAAAAAGTCATATACCTTGCTGTTGATCTGATTCTTAGCCTCATGGAAAAAAGAAAGCCTAAACAAGAAAGCAGTACTTGATTTTATTACTTACATAAATGTGATACAGAATTTGCAAGCATTTATATCTATTTTTTTATATAGATGCTAGGAAATTCGTATCTAATGACAGAATTTGGTTAACTTGTTATACAAGTTGCATTCTGTTAGAATCATTATATGATGTCATGCCTGTCTTTTGTAGTTGACCATAATTTTTTAGGAGGAAAACAAGAATTTTCTGAAGGGTCAGTTCTTGAATCTCAGTAATAAGAACTCCCACAACAAATGCAAACCTGATTACAGTATCAGTATCAAAAAAGTATGGTGTGTATTGGGTGTCCCTTGCCTTGCCTTGCATTCCTTTCCCTTCCCTCCCCTTCCTTTCCCTCCCTCTTGTTTCTTCAGGATTTTAAGAACAAATATTGACTTACCTGCAAAACATATTAAACTTCCAACTCAAAGATGTTATGACAGAGTTTGTAGGCAATTTATGCCATGGGAAAAGCAGAGATCAAAATTCCTCTAAGAAAATTACAAAGTCTTGAAAGGCTCCACCTCATCTGCTGTTAAATTTGAGGGATCCACTTAGGTTCAGCTTTCTTCTTTAATGAATTCCATTGCTACATTCAGAAAAAATCCAGATGTTTGGATGAAGCCCTTGAGTAGCAAAATAAGGACTGTAGTTATTTGTGATTTCGTCCAACTGACCAAAGTAAATGGAATTAAAAGAAAGCCAACAATGTGGCATTCTGAGTCATAAAGGATGTTTGACATTGTTCCGCTAAGAATCCTGACCTTAATGCAATTTTCACTGGCTGTGCAAAGCCAAAATGGTAGAAAAGCAGTCCAGCAGCAAGAAATTGCAGAACTGCTCAAGAAATAAATTTTAAAATGCCATTGAGCAAGATAAAAACTGCAATGAGAACAGAGTTAATTAACAGAGTAAGGACAAACTCAGGAGTTACAGCACTAATGACAATATTTCCCATGAAGTAAGGGGTATTTTCTCTGATCATTTGGGAAGTATCACTGTGGAGGCAATGTTCAGCACTACTCAGATGGTGAATAATTGGCAACAACCCTTTTTCTTATAAACTCAGAAATAATGTGCATTTCAAAGTACCTATGTGACATTTTTTACCAAAAAATAAGGAAGTGTAGTGCAAACTTAAACTAGGTGGTTGTTTGGGTTTTTGTTTGTTTTTGTCCCCCTCTATTACTATTTAATCACGAAAACCTTACTAGAAATCTTCAGGAGAAAACCCATAAAACCGAAGTAAATCTCTAACATGGCATTGTAGTTCACAGAACATTTTAGTTGTTTGGCCAAAATATTTTTGCTTCATAAAGTTGGATCTAAAACCAACCTGTTAGGTTGTTTTTTTAGCAACAGCACAATGTTTATCTACCCATAACAGCTCTAATAAAAATTTAATGTTATCCCTTTCCTTTTAAGTATTTAAGCTAGAGAAATCTGTGTTCTGCTGTTTGTTAGGCTGGAGTCTGTTACCATACTTGTGCTTGCAGGCCAGTGAAAGACTTTCAACTCCAGACATTGCCTGTGTTGGCTGCCCAGAGCCTCTAAATAAACAAAATTGTTCACCAAGAAAATAAATATCAAACCATTCTTGACTTCTCCTACATGGCAGCTCCAGGTACATGTTGATCTGATTGTTTTCTTTCTTTACTTACATTTTTCAAAAAACCCACAGACATCTCTACTTAAAAATTTTTCTCTACGAAGTGTAAGGTTTGTCAGTGTATTTGCACATGCATGCAGGCTTAGGGCATGTCTAGCATACAGTCACCTATAGTTTTGCTTATGCTTTCTTCTTTTCCCTTCTGTTACCACAACTAAAACATCCTTTAAGTCTACACTAAGTCTACTTCAAGTCTACTTCCCCTTTAAGTCTACTCAAGTTTTGTTTTGCTGGCCTTGTGTTTTGCCTGCTCACCACAGGATCAAGACCACAGACCAGACATCTGCAAAAATCAGCTGTCAGCGGTGGGAATATTTTCCACAAGAAAATGAAGGATCCCAGGAAACAGAGTTCCCTAATGTGAGAACTGACATTATGAGACTGTCACTGCATGCTAGATATGACCTTAACACTGGAATAAATTATTGATATTAATTTTTTTATATATATAAACCTAAAAATCTTAAAGGTACTGTAGCTAGGTGAGTTTTAGTTGGAAGCTTGATTTAGTAAAAGGTATTTATCATGAACAGGTCTGCCTAGTCACCCGTGCACCCACTGAGTCTCACTCACTCACTCACCTACCCACTTCTGCACCAGCATCCATGACTCTCAGGGATATACCATGACAGCTACATTGTGCCAGATAGGCAAACCCCAAAGTGTCTAATTTCAGCCTGGATCTGGCCCCAAATACAGTGGCAGGCTTTAAATAAATCTTTTCAGTAAGATTATGTTAAATTACAATGGACTTCCTATGGAATCTTGCGTTATATACACCTGAATACCAAAAGAATTCATCTTGATTAAAATTATTGCAAGAAATACCAAAGGAAGTAAGAATGATTTGCCACTTATTATAAAGTGTTGCCCATTTTGCAATAAGTGGCCAATCATTATTAATTCATTTGATATTCTTTACAACATTAATCATGACTAATTCATTTGGTATTATTAATGTAGATGTAACATGAAATTCCATTGCAATTTAGCTATTTATTTAAACGTATCATTACTTTAAAGAGTTATCAATCCAAAATGTCAGCAGTTTTATTCAAAAGCTGTAAGGCATATTCCTGCATGTGAAGCTGAAGAAGTCATTTTCAAGCAAATAAAATATAACCATTTTTCCATTTGTACTCAGAAATTCTCCTTTTTTTTTTGATGGCACCAAATAACATGACATGCATAAGTTTTCTTTCTATTCACCTGAAAAAGGAAGATGAGGAGTTATCTACTGTCCAGAACACCAGTCTTTCACTATAGTTACATGTGAAATATCCTACTTCAAATGACCTGCTCACATGTTTAAGTTGAGTGCATGTTTAAAGAATTTGCTTGGATAAAAGCCTTATTTCATCTCCATCTGGGAAATAAATTTAATCTTTAATTTGGCCAAGTAGCTTTCATATTTGGAAAAACAGTAGGAAAGAGGCCTTTATGACAGCTTGAAGACATTATAGGTCCTATGGAACTTCTCACAAGTTCGGAAATTTTAGATAGTGTCAATGCCAAAATTCTGGAAAACTGTATTTTGTCTACAAGAAGAATTTACTCTCATGTTTCAATTAGATCAAATATTCACTTCTTCATTTGTTGTACAGCACTGCTTTGCTCTGTCAAGCAGTTAACCAGCTGCTATGTTTTTATATTCAAGGAAATTTTTTCTTTTCCATGTACGTATAGAAGGATGAAACCCAGGGCTAGCAAGAAGTCAAGGAATGTCTATAGCACAATTCAAATTGCCTTTAAAAACTTCACTGTGGTGTAAAGGCTGAGATTCAAGCTGTTCATGGAGCTACAGAGAGTCCTCCGCTCAGCTGAGGAGTGGGTTATTCACTGCAGCACAGCAATGACCTCCAAGTGCAAAGAAGACCAAGCATGGATCTATGACCATAAGTTCCCACGAGAGAAACATGAGGGGAAAAGCACAAATAAGTAGAGAAATAAAAAGACCAACTAACAATGTAAAGAAGACTAGTGAAAATTAATCCGCAACTCCTCAGATTACTTCTGGAAAATTGTGAAGACTTTTTGTCTTTTAGGCAACATTAGTCCAATAGACATGTGCATGTTTTTCTTTTATGAGATTTTGTTATATTACTGTCATTGGTATGCTTGTAAGAACAAGAAAGAGCTCATAAGTGACCAGAAAAGCCTTATATAAGTTCGAAGAAACATTCAAAGAAACATTGCTGGCTGTTTCAACATCATTCATTGCCAGCACCAAAAATCAGATATTCATGGATAACTGGGCCCTTTCTGAGGATCTTAAGTGTTGCTGGGTGAAGTACAAAGGATTAGCTAAACCTCATGCATAGGTATATTAAAATTCCTCATTCCCTGCAACCTTTGCCTTTTGGCACATGCCTTTCCTATTTTCAGCCTCTGAAACCATTATCTAACACTTGGAACCACAACCATGTAACTCACCAGTGACGCACTTCTGACATCCATGACATATTTTCATGAGCTTTGCCTTAAATATTTGATGAGTGCAAAGGAAATCCTTTGTTTCCAAACTGACAGCAGGTATTTTTTCCAGAACAGTGAGTCCTTATAGAAAGGAAAGGTGATATAGGTGGACCACAGCCTCTGTCCTCTAAATCCACTGTGACGAGTCTTCCCGTAACTCCTGCCGGCAGTCAGCACTGCAAGAAGATGCAGTTTTACATCAGCCATGAGGCTTTCGTGAGTTTTACTAGAGGCAAAACAATCTCCCACTTCAGTAGTGCAAGTAGGGGTCACTTCTGTAATTATAACACTATTTATCATTGCCATTTTATTTTCAAAATCTATAGCTGGTAATATTTAGTAAATCTGGACAAGACCGGGAAAAATAGCTTGGAAAATATTCAAGTTGCAGCTGACTGCACTACTTCTGTGAGGAAGGAATCCTTCTGTGGGGGCCTGCTTATCACAATGTGATATGAGAAAGAAAATATAAAACCGACACCAGCTTCAACTTTGCTATAGAATATTCAACACCTTCCTCTTTCATTTGTATATTCAACGGTAACATTTAAAATTACTGTGGTCACCCTAAAGGATGTTAATTACAATGCGACTCAGCAGCCTTTATACAACATAATTGCAGGTTACTAATGTTCATAGTATCCACTGGGGTTGTAATGGAGAGTGGAATTTAGCTCATGGATTTTGTGATGAAGGTCTTACAGCCATTTCTTGTTATTAATCCTCTTTATCACTTCCCATGCATCATCTTTTGTTTGTTCCCTTAATTCAGTGAGTTTTATTTTTTGTACATAAAGAATATCTTTCTTATAGGCCTAACTGTCAGGTTCAGATTTACATATTGTACATTTAATTGCTTCACATTTCGCTTTTTGATAAGGTTCTCAGATGTTAGGCTATATTAAGAAGAGGATGGAGACTAATACAGGAATTATTATAATGTCATTCTATAAATGGAGGTTACATCCTCATGTTGAATACTCTACTGGGTTTCAGTCACGTTTCAGAAAGATACAGTAGAAGAAGAAAGGTCTAGAAAAGGGCAGAAAATACGTATTAGTTGGATAGGGAGTGTTCAAATGAAAAGAAACTGAAAAGATTAAGATTATTTAGTGTGAAGCAAAATGAATAGGAGATGACATATATAATAATGAGTGGTACAAAGAAAAGCAGTGGGTAGTCCTCACTTCTCTGTTCTACAGTAAGACACTGAGGGCATTCAGTGAAAGGAAAAAAGCAACAAATGTAAAAGTGATAAAATTAAATACTTTTTATGGTATTGCATCATATAATTAGCCTGTTGAACTGACCACCGTATGTTATTATTGAATAATAATTGAGGGCTGCTTGGAAAGTTTCAAGAAAGATAAAGCAATTATGTTAATAAAAATAGCATCTGCAGTGGAACTAGGTAGAACAAGTTGGTAAGGGATATCAGTTCTTACAAACCAAAGCACAGTGTAATCATGACGAGAGGTTATTCACGCTACTTACTATCTTTGTGCTAGGAACTGTACAACTATACAAGGCCTTCCCATCATGATATTTTCCATTAAAGCCCTGATCTGAAAGAACAACCCTGAAAGCCACTGGATCTCATCTGGCTTCCACTAAACTCTATAAATCTTTCCCTTGCCGGATTTATTGCTGGACGGGAAACAACACGAATAAGCGGGCAAGTTGCTTGAGATGACCAAAAGAAAGAACATGTAGTGTGTTGTACTACTTGTTTAACAGGTATTAATGTCATAAAGAAACTAATGGAATTTAGTTTCATGGTGGAAAAGTCCGTGAAGGGCCATTAAATAAAAGTTGTAAATACAGTCTCTCCGTTAGGAGATGCCCGTAACTGTAGATGCCCCTACTTCTGTAGGGGGTTCTAGGGGCAGAAGTATCATTTATGCAGTTTCCCTGTTGGATCTGTTATAGGTCACTGTCAAAGACAAGACTAGACAGACTTTTCATGTAAGCAACAACCCCATCTCTATGCTTTTGCGTTGGTTTTGCATTGGTATAAGTTGACTGTCTTCAACAGTAGAAGCAAAAGTGCAATTCCTTTATGTTCCTGAGGCTTGTGACATCACATGCCAGTGGCAGGACTGTTTCTGGCAACTGAAAGCCACATCTACTTTGTACAACAGATGTCCTTGCCATCAGTTATCTTCCAATGTTGACAGAGGATGAAATCTGTGAAGTGAGTGGATGATTCTCAGATTCAGGAAGACCATCTTTAGAATAGGCACCTCTGATGAAGCAAAGCAGAATATCCCATTGACTTAAATTTTGGAGGATTTCATGCTTTCACTAAATAAAAGATGTACTGACTATAATTACATAGGTTTCCTTTGCAAATGTTATCGGTCATATGACTGCTTTGCGTCAATTGGACAGGGTATTCAGTATCCAGCAATATTTTAAAAACCTTCTAATTTATGTAATGTCTTCACCTTTTTGTTTGCTAATGTTTGCTAATTTGTCTTAGAAGTTTTCCGTTTCATATTCAGTGTAGTAGTAAGTAAAGTTCTTGCTTTTAAACAGTTTTTTTATTCAGTTCAATCACATCATTCTGCAGGTAAGGTGGTGTAAATACAGAATTCTGAACTTTTATTAGTTAAAAATATCCTTTCACTGTTCTTTTCTATGTGTGCGTGAGTGGCATAAAACTGTGTGATTGTGTTAATTTGATTTTGGTTGTTATCTTTCAAATATTTCCGTCATTGTTAGTGACATACAAGAAGTTCGAAAACAAAATGTTTTTTTTCTTTAAATAGCACCAACAACCTGCAGTTCTAACAACAGGAAATTTTCCATGGCAAGGCAGCTGATGCTTTGCCATTAAAGACTTGGACTTGTTGAACTCGTATGACATGTAGACTCATTTTAGCTTCAATGTGCATTTCCTGTTGTGTGGGATGATCCCCACTCCTCCACTTCAGAACAAAAAAAAAAAAAAAAGAAACAAGCATGTAGGAACACAAAGAAAGACACAAGGTTAGATGCCTTTCAACACCTTTCTATTTTTTCCTCCTCATTTTTTCCTAAAAACAGAGGAGAAGTTAAAGTTTTTAGTTGTTTTTTTTTTTTTTTTAAAAATAAATAAGAAAACTGGGAATGAATGAATGTGAAAATGTCCCGAGTACTGACATAAAAGCACAAAGTTTTATGACAAAATGTTTCTCTGAATCTTCATGATATTCATCCTCTACCTCAAAAAGTTTTCTGTGGTGTGAGCAACACTTCTTGTCTCCCTCATGACTACTCTCCATACAGATTTCTAACAGCCCACACCAACAATCTTGCCAATCCATACCACCTGCCCTCCACCCCTTCAACAGGCTCTCTGTACATTCCTAGCTACAGTCTTCATCCACACACCCCTGCTTCAGCTATTCAATCTGTTTTTCAGTTAGGGAAATGCACTTTCTTGCATATTAAATTCTGGTTTTATCATAAAAAGAAGTATCCTTCAGACAATGCCCGTGTCATTCCCTACAGAGTTTTCTTTGTGGAGATTTGTGCAAGATGCCCCATTTTGCTACGTGACACTTCAGGTACATATCGTAACAGGCAAAGCAAAAGGACACATTTCCTGAATACTGCAAAGAAAAAAAAAAAACACCATACCACCTTATATTTTGAATTGTGACTGTGCTTTACATTTTCCAGTTGCTGTGATTTTGAAGGGACTCTTGCATTAGTTTTCATTTATGCTTCATTTACTATAGTTGCTTGCTTGCTGGCATTAGAAAACACATAAATTTTTGCCTTGGTCCAAACTACTAAGGTAGTCTGGGAGAGCAGCTATGTCCTCTGGGAGAACATAGATGAGTGCAGGGCCTGCATGGAGAGTGGGAAAGAAAAGCACTCAGCATCCTCCAGCAAACCCTGCAGAAAATAGCCATCATGAACCAAGTAAGTACTAAAACATCCTGTCATATTTACAATACTATTGCTTCAAAAGTTGACTGTTTTCTTCATTACCACCCAGGATTAATGGGCACATTTATTACTTATTTTTTAATGTAATGTCATGAGCTGCCTGTCGTAATACCATATGCAGACACAGCGGCAGTGACAATCTGCAGATTGGAGGAGCCATGTTTCTCCTCTTTTCATATCAGGCAACTTGTCAGGGGGGCACACAATTATACCAAATGTGGGGGATGTTCAGGCAGAAAGCACACGCTTCTCACCCCTGCCCAGCACCCAGGCTTTCTCTAGGCAAATGATAATAACAAGGTGGAGATCACTGGAGGCACCACACGGCAGAGCCAGATATCGTGAGTGCTGTAGTTGGGAAGCAGGGGTGGCAGAAGCACAGAGACATCCGTAACCCCTTTAGGATACCTGTGTCTAGTAATACAGGCAAACCCTGATAAATGGAAAAGACTAAAACCTAAGGGTTTGGTACTTTCCAGGGTGAAAGGCATCTATCTCTAAGTCACCAGTCCTAGCCTGAAGGCAATGAGGAATCAGGAGCAGAAATAATAAAATAGAAAGCATATCAGGTAATATGTATCCTAAAATATGAATAGTTGTATACTAAAATCCTAAAAATTATAGTATGTAGCCTAAAAATACAAATATTCTAGAAATATGCATTACAGAAGAGTGGAGGAAAATTACTCTTTTTTTTAACTGTAGCCTCTTTGCAGGTGAAAGTGAGGCTGATTCCCTCACACAGCTTGAGTAACACCTGACTCCATAACTGTTCTCCCACAGCCCACTGGAAGTGCTCAGTGAAGAAGGACTCCCTTTTCCAGGGGGAAATTTAAGGGAAAATGAGATTACTGTAGAAGAGTCAGTGTGACTTTGAGAGACCTCTTCGCAAAGTCCTGATGATTTTTGATTGCCGTCACTGTCCTCTGTGTCACTGAGGAAAGGGCATCCTCAGATCCTACAGCAGCCTGGGTAGAGAAAGTGTTCACCGTGTTCACTTACGTTATACCAGTGCAGAGAAAGAGAAATTGCTCCATGCCCTTGAAATCAGGTCATTTTCAGATTCACTAATCAACAATAAAAGAATGCCCAAATTGTCTCATTGATCTAGGAGAATGTGCATCTCCTCTGTCTAAGTTATTAACTGAGGAATTAAAATGAGCTTCCCCACATATTTATTCCTCCTGCTATGTTTTATGGATGCAATATTATGTTAGTTATATTTTTTTAAAAAATATATCTGCTTCATTGCAATAATAGTTGTTTTAATTTTTTTTATTTATTTAGTACCTGCTGTTGGGAAGATTTTGTGGGTTTCTTTAAAGTCTAAATGTATTGCATTAAACAGCTTTGGAAAAAAAAAAAAAAGATGGTCTCTAGCCTGCTGAGTAAACACAAATTTCACAGTTAAATACATAAAATAATGATTACATCCAATGGTCATGAGGGACATGTTTTTAGGAGTATACTAATTAAACTACATCCTTCAGACAACATGTTTCTACACTTACTAGCAATGAACCATATCTGATTTGTCATTAAGTAATTATGAATGCTAATGCAAATAAAGCACCTTTCAAACAAGGCTTCAGAATAGAAATTAATCATATATTATTCTTTCTTATCCTACCACATAAGGGTCATTTAAACAAAAACAGCCAAGGATATGAGATATACATAACAAGAGAAGTTGCTAGTTTTGTTCAGGATTCAGTTCATACCTTTCTCTTTGTGGTGGTGTTTATGTATGCATACATATACTTCTTATAAACTGAGAGAGAGTAAAAAAGTCTCTAAAGTATATTCAGTAATTCAAGCTTTGATCCAAAAACTGCTGAAGCTTATTGCAATCTTCCATCAGTAACAATAATTATTAGCAATTCTTGCTCCTTTCGTTTTGCAGATTTCAAAACACTCTACAAAAGGCCAGTATGGAAGACCCCACAAACACGAGGGAGTAAGTGGGATGAAATTAATAAGCACACCAAGTGTCAACCTCTGAACATACCAATGGGCACTGCAATTCCTTGTGATTTTGTTAGCTGGGAGCTCTCAGAATTGTTCTGATGGCAGAACCGACATGATTTTTGACTGGTTAAGGATAATTTCTAGAGTGTCATCTCTTGCTTCACACTTCATGCCATACTGGATACACCTGTAGGTAGATCATATTACTTCCCCTCACTTACATTAGGAAGATAGAATGCAAAAGAGTGATGTGCATAACTCCACCTATTTTAGCAGAGGATCTGGGCAGTTTTTCAACCCCCAGACCAAGTTTCTAGTGCTGAATCCCACCGCAGCTCTAAATAGAGAAATTCTCATGAGGTCTACTCCCTACCTTGTTTTTCTTTCAACTTCTAACATTTGTCTAAAGAAATTAAGTATGCAAAGTCTAGGCTCTTCAACCCCTAAGAAAAGACCACATAAAGTACAGTATTATAATTGAAAAAGGACTGGCAGAAGCACCTCATCTTCACAGCTAAAAGGGAATATTAGTGATATTTTCCGTCAACCTATTTGCAGCAAATGTAAGTTGATTTACCTTCTCATTATGTTGTAAATGTTTTCCTTCCTCTTGACTTGTCTTTGTCCTCATCTTTGTACAGCTAGTGAAGTCATAAGTCCTCTGAAGCAACTATCTGCACATTATAATGCTTCATTGCATAAGCAAGTGAGAGGATGAGTTATGAAGAACAAAGTTCTCGTTGCGCAAGCTTCAGTAATCCTTAATTCTGGGAAAGAAAATGGCCAATAACTTGTGAAAGGTACTGTGAATAAAATTGTTTAAGGCAGAATAATATGCCTTTAAATTGTGATTGGCTGTTTAGGACCCTTTTTAAGGCAAGGGGCCATGAATAACTGATAATCTATGTGAGGTCAATTATTGTGTAAGGTACACTGAAAAATCATGCAGCACATCTCATTCATATAACTTATATTAAAAGGCGCTATTCAAAACCACAGGTGTCAGCTTGTAAATGAAAAACTTCTCTGTTGCATGGAAGAGAGAAAATGCAAACAAGAAAAGGGTTGTAAATCAGGAAATAAAATGTGAAAATGGTACAAATGAGGAAAGCATGAAAATTGAGAATTAAGAAAAAAATGCAATGACGAGTGGATCTTTCTGAAACTTAAGGTGATTAGGTTAGGCTAACTTTTTCAACCAATACTAACATGGGTTACGCAGGCTAGTAATAACCTTGATCAGGGTTGTATTTTCATGAAAATGAACAGGTTTGGGCACAGTGAGGTAAAAAATAAGTTTGGTCAGCACACGGTGCTTCATTTTCAATGCGAAAATCGCTCCAGGGAATAATATAATTTTCTGTGGGAATCCTTTGTTTTCTTCAGGTTCTCAAGAGGTCATTAGCATTTCTGGGGTGGGACTCATCCTCTCTAACACCAGCCTCTGATTCGTGACCAGCTGCAAACACCAGCTGAAGTGAGTATCCAAGTCCCTTTTACAGTCAATGTCATGGAAACAATTCATCCTATACGAAGGTGGATTTCTAGGATAACAAATCAAACACTAAAAATCTCTTTCCTCCTCTCCCTCCATTCATAGCTGTAGGAAGATGGTTGCTACACACTAAGCCTGTGTACACTCTAGATGGCTACAGATGGTCCTGTGAATCCTACCTGAAATGCCTAAAATGTATTTGCCTACAGCACAGATTTAATTCATTCTGGTTGAATACAGGCATTGTTAGTTACTAAGTATAAACACGAAAATTGGACACTCGTTAAACAGAAACTGATATTTAAAATGCTGAAATCATCACTAGTCAGCCAGCAGTTTTCAGGAGTGTTGCCAACACTACTAGTTATTTCCTAGCCTGTGGGTGTGAGAAAGGCAGTGAAAGACACAGCTCTGGTAACTTGACTTTCTGGTACTGATTGCTCCCAAGGTAACAGACTCTTTGTACCCCATATGTGCCCATTACTCTTTTGAGCTGCCTGTTGGAAGTTCCCAGCCATGTACGAGGTGCTCCCGATACCTGTTGTACTGAGGGTGTTTAGCCATAAACAATCATTAGGTATTCGAAGTGTAGGTACACAGAAATTTTAGAGTGATGAAAAGAGAAAACTGTAGAGATGATGACCTATATTGTAGGCTGAATTGCACTGTGGTGAGGAAACCCTTCCTGGGCATGGCAGTTCTTGATCCCCCTGCACCCCAAGCTCGGATCCAGTACAGGAGGTAGTCTCACCTGTTACTCACTTGGGGCATGCATTCCCATTGAATTGATCTGGCTACCCAAATTATAGATGGGTTTGGTGAGTCACCTGATTTAGGTCTCCCTTGGGATTAGATGAATTGCACATTCTGTGTTCCTAATTCTTTTTATTGTGCTTAAAGAGAGCCCAGGTTGAACCTCTAGAGTGTTCCGCTAAATGAATCCCCCCACAAAGAGCATGCCTGTTTTGCTGGATGATCAAAGTAATTATCTAGGAAATGCTACCTGCAGGATAATACTTTTCATAAATTCTTCTTCAAAAATCAAGGTATTTTAAAAATCAAACTCTTCTAATCATTATTGAGAGATTTAACAGCCTGGTACTCTGACATAGTTTTGTAATCCTCCATATCTTGAGTATGCTTTGATAAATGGCCTGTATATTTGCCAGAAACTTTCCTCCTTGTATCCTGGCAGCAATCATGGAATTTGCTCCTGTGCAAAGCCATAAGAGTGAATATGACATTTATAATGGAATCCAGTGTGAAACATTTATTATGGAGGTATTATTGAGCCGCTATATTTCCGGCTCATTTTATAACTTCCTTTGACTCAAAAGCAGTATATCACTTTCAGAATTAATATGCTGCTGCAAACAGTAAGAGAGTTACCAAACAGAACACACAAACCAGGGATCAGAGCTGGGTTCCTGCAGCTTCTGAATCATGGTTCTCCATCCACAGTAAGCATTTGTACCTCAGGAAGGGTTTAAAAACAAACCATCTGTTTCTGGTTCCCTCAAGTGAAACTTAGATTTTTCAATTATGGACACAGTTGTACAGAATATTTTTGGGGAAAGTTAGGAAAATACCTAAGGTACTGAAGATAACTAAATTGCTTTTCATAGAATAATAACAGCAGTGATAAAAAAGTATGCAAAGTATGCTAAGGAGAGTGGAGAGGAAAATGGAGGTGGAAGATAAGGGGAAACAGTGAGTGAATTTGTGAAGAAACCGACCACCGGTGTAGTAGCCCTTGAGACAGCACAGCCTTCTTGCCAGAAGACCGAGACATTTTTCTGGTGCCAGCAGTGTCTGCAATGTGCAATCATGTTGCAATCTTCCAAAAACTCCAGGTTCCTCATGCGGATCTCAGTGCTCAGCTTTAGGCTTGGACTCATTGTAGACTCCATTAACAAGAGGAGTCACACATTTATATCGGCTTTTATTCATCTGTATTTTTCAAAGGTGAGAACTGCACAGCAGACAGCACATTTCATTTTGTAAACAGACTAAAATACAATTTCTTTGCTGATTGGAGCACCTTGTGGAAAACAATAGCAAGGAAATCACTTAGACAAATTGTGAGTGGAAGACGAGGCATTTGAAACATGTAGTTTATTTGTTCCTCTATCCCTCCCAGTCAAGTGAAAAGCATGTCATACATCACCTTTTTGGATATGGCATGCCTTTCACTTCACTGACAGGTATATTATTTGTAACAAAACCCAACAACCCTTTCTCTCTTATATAACTCATCCAATTCATGACAGTAATCATGGCTTGATAGGGGGTCCAGCATAGGAGAAGCTGTATATATTTGGGCCTTACTGTGATTTCTGACAGTTTCTTTGTATGATAGCTAGGATGATCCAACATGGAACATGTCAGATTAGCCAGAGGGATTCTTGCCTTTCTGTAGAAACATGCTTGTATTTCAGGTTATGCTGTTTCTGGTTACTGAGATGAACAAGATGGGTGCAGCAGCAGATGAGAAAGCAATTTAAGGTTGCTGTGTGGAGTGAAAAAACTTAAACTAAACAAGTTATATAATGTGTGGAAGAGACACTCTTGGGAACTGTACAAGCCAAAGGGGTTGTTAATATTCAGGAAAGAGTTCTGAGGAAAGGGTCAACTTGAAAGCACCCAGACTGTTAAAAATCAAATGTTGTTCCTATGTGACACAGTAAACTGTTTATATGGAATGTGCATGATGGTTTCACTCCAGTTAACAGCTACGTAATGGGACAGATGTTCACATTATACAGGGCTTTTAGAGTCAGCATTAACTGTGTTGGCAGTGGCAGCAAATATACCAATATTTATCTAAGTTAGACCACCTTCAAATGGTCAGGTTTGAGTATGGAGACACTTTCAAAGATCCTTTTCCTCATTTTCTGGTTATATATGGGCAGCCAGAGGACCTGTCCACAAGGTCTGAAGAGGAAATATTAAGAACTGACTTCTGGGCGAATGCAACTCCCATCTAGTGTTAGGTTTACAATTGGACTCGATG